>NW_027274640.1:0-89722 GCF_030028105.1 Mobula birostris
GCATGCACTGAGATAACAACTTTTTTCTGTTGTTGTGTACAGCCATGAAACAACTTTCAAACTACTCATAATGATGTGGAAAGTTAACCTAAGGTGTTTCCATTAGGTTTGCAGTAAGTGCTTTGTGTAAAATTGAAATGTATACTATTTGTATTGTAAAAGCATTGCATGCACTGAAAACCAACTTTTTTGTCTTGATGTGCACAGGTATGAAACAACTTTCAGACATCTCAGAATCATGTGGGAAATTAATCTAAGTTGTTTCCATTAAGTTTGCAGTAAGTATTTTGGTGTAAAATTGAAATGTATACTATTTGTATTGTCTAAGCATTGCATGCACTGAGAAAACAACTTTTTTGTGTTGATGTGTACAGCCATGAAACAACTTTCAAACTACTCATAATCATGTGGGAAGTTAACCTAAGGTGTTTCCATTAGTTTGCAGTAAGTACTTTGGTGTAAAATTCAGATGTGTACTACCTTAATGTCAGAGCATAGTAGTACTGAGAAAGTAACTTTTTTGTCTTGATGAACTGAGGCATGAAACAACTTTAAACCTAGTCATACTCATCTGGGAAGTTAACCAAATGTGTTTGCATTAGGTTTGCAGTCAGGACGTTTGAGTACAATTGAAATGTATACTACTTTTATGTCAAAGCATTCTAATCACTGTGAAATCAACTTTTTTGTCTTTATGTGCACAGGTATGAAACAACTTTCAGACATCTCAGAATCATGTGGGAAGTTAACCTAGAGTGTTTTCATTAGGATTGCAGTAAGTGCTTTGGTGTAAAATTGAAATGTATACTATTTGTATTGTCTAAGCATTGCATGCACTGAGATAACAACTTTTTTGTGTTGATGTGTAAAGCCATGAAACAACTTTCAAACTACTAATAATCATGTGGAACGTTAACCTAAAGTGTTTCCATTAGGTTTGCAGTAAGTGCTTTGGTGTAAAATTGAAATGTATACTACTTTTATGTCAAAGCATTCTATTCACTGTAAAATCAACTTGTTTGTCTTTATGTGCACAGGTATGAAACAAGTTTCAGACATCTCAGAATCATGTGGGAAGTTAACCTAAGGTGTTTCCATTAGGTTTGCAGTAAGTGCTTTGGAGTAAAATTGAAATGTATACTACTTGTATTGTCTAAGCATTGCATGCACTGAGATAACAACTTTTTTCTGTTGATGTGTACAGCCATGAAACAACTTTCAAACTACTCATAATCATGTGGAACGTTAACCTAAGGTGTTTCCATTAGTTTGCAGTAAGTACTTTGGTGTAAAATTCAGATGTGTACTACCTTAATGTCAGAGCATAGTAGTACTGAGAAAGTAACTTTTTTATCTTGATGAACTGAGGCATGAAACAACTTTAAACCTTGTCATACTCATCTGGGAAGTTAACCAAATGTGTTTGCATTAGGTTTGCAGTCAGGAGTTTTGAGTACAATTGAAATGTATACTACTTTTATGTCAAAGCATTCTATTCACTGTGAAATCAACTTTTTTGTCTTTATGTGCACAGGTATGAAACAACTTTCAGACATCTCAGAATCATGTGGGAAGTTAACTTAAAGTGTTTTCATTAGGATTGCAGTAAGTGCTTTGGTGTAAAATTGAAATGTATATTATTTGTATTGTCTAGGCATTGCATGCACTGAGATAACAACTTTTTTGTGTTGATGTGTACAGCCATGAAACAACTTTCAAACTACTCATAATCATGTGGAAAGTTAACCTAAAGTGTTTCCATTAGGTTTGCAGTAAGTGCTTTGGTGTAAAATTGAAATGTATACTATTTGTATTGTCTAAGCATTGCATGCACTGAGACAACAACTTTTTTCTGTTGATGTGTACAGCCATGAAACAACTTTAAACCTACTCATACTCATGTGGGAAGTTAACCAAATGTGTTTGCGTTAGGTTTGCAGTCAGGACTTTTGAGTACAATTGAAATGTATACTACCTTTATGTCAAAGCATTCTATTCACTGTGAAATCAACTTTTTTGTCTTTATCTGCACAGGTATGAAACAACTTTCAGACATCTCAGAATCATGTGGGAAGTTAACCTAAAGTGTTTCCATTAGGTTTGCAGTAAGTGCTTTGGTGTAAAATTGAAATGTATACTATTTGTATTGTCTAAGCATTGCATACACAGAGATAACAACTTTTTTGTGTTGATGTGTACAGCCATGAAACAACTTTCAAACTACTCATAATCATGTGGAAAGTTAACCAAAGGTGTTTCCATTAGGTTTGCAGTAAGTGCTTTGGTGTAAAATTGAAATGTATACTATATGTTTTGTAAAAGCATTGCATGCACTGAAAAAACAACTTTTTTGTCTTGATGTGCACAGGTATGAAACAACTTTCAGACATCTCAGAATCATGTGGGAAGTTAATCTGAGTTGTTTCCTTTAGGTTTGCAGTAAGTACTTTGGTGTAAAATTGAAATGTATACTATTTGTATTGTCTAACCATTGCATGCACTGAGATAACAACTTTTTTGTGTTGATGTGTACAGCCATTAAACAACTTTCAAACTACTCATAATCATGTGGGAAGTTAACCTAAGGTGTTTCCAATAGTTAGCAGTAAGTACTTTGGTGTAAAATTGAGATGTATACTACCTTAATGTCAGAGCATAGTAGTACTGAGAAAGTAACTTTTTTGTCTTGATGAACTGAGGCATGAAACAACTTTAAACCTAGTCATACTCATCTGGGAAGTTAACCAAATGTGTTTGCATTAGGTTTGCAGTCAGGACGTTTGAGTACAATTGAAATGTATACTACTTTTATGTCAAAGCATTCTATTCACTGTGAAATCAACTTTTTTGTCTTTATGTGCACAGGTATGAAACAACTTTCAGACATCTCAGAATCATGTGGGAAGTTAACCTAGAGTGTTTTCATTAGGATTGCAGTAAGTGCTTTCGTGTAAAATTGAAATGTATACTATTTGTATTGTCTAAGCATTGCATGCACTGAGATAACAACTTTTTTGTGTTGATGTGTACAGCCATGAAACAACTTTCAAACTACTAATAATCATGTGGAACGTTAACCTAAAGTGTTTCCATTAGGATTGCAGTAAGTGCTTTGGTGTAAAATTGAAATGTATACTACTTTTATGTCAAAGCATTCTATTCACTGTAAAATCAACTTGTTTGTCTTTATGTGCACAGGTATGAAACAAGTTTCAGACATCTCAGAATCATGTGGGAAGTTAACCTAAGGTGTTTCCATTAGGTTTGCAGTAAGTGCTTTGGAGTAAAATTGAAATGTATACTACTTGTATTGTCTAAGCATTGCATGCACTGAGATAACAACTTTTTTCTGTTGATGTGTACAGCCATGAAACAACTTTCAAACTACTCATAATCATGTGGAAAGTTAACCTAAGGTGTTTCCATTAGGTTTGCAGTAAGTGCTTTGGTGTAAAATTGAAATGTATACTATTTGTATTGTAAAAGCATTGCATGCACTGAGAAACCAACTTTTTTGTCTTGATGAGCACAGGTATGAAACAACTTTCAGACATCTCAGAATCATGTGGGAAGTTAATCTAAGTTGTTTCCATTAGTTTTGCCGTAAGTATTTTGGTGTAAAATTGAAATGTATACTATTTGTATTGTCTTAGCATTGCATGCACTGAGATAACAACTTTTTTGTGTTGATGTGTACAGCCATGAAACAACTTTCAAACTACTCATAATCATGTGGGAAGTTAACCTAAGGTGTTTCCATTAGTTTGCAGTAAGTACTTTGGTGTAAAATTCAGATGTGTACTACCTTAATGTCAGAGCATAGTAGTACTGAGGAAGTAACTTTTTTATCTTGATGAACTGAGGCATGAAACAACTTTAAACCTTGTCATACTCATCTGGGAAGTTAACCAAATGTGTTTGCATTAGGTTTGCAGTCAGGAGTTTTGAGTACAATTGAAATGTATACTACTTTTATGTCAAAGCATTCTATTCACTGTGAAATCAACTTTTTTGTCTTTATGTGCACAGGTATGAAACAACTTTCAGACATCTCAGAATCATGTGGGAAGTTAACTTAAAGTGTTTTCATTAGGATTGCAGTAAGTGCTTTGGTGTAAAATTGAAATGTATACTATTTGTATTGTCTAAGCATTGCATGCACTGAGATAACAACTTTTTTGTGTTGATGTGTACAGCCATGAAACAACTTTCAAACTACTCATAATCATGTGGAAAGTTAACCTAAAGTGTTTCCATTAGGTTTGCAGTAAGTGCTTTGGTGTAAAATTGAAATGTATACTATTTGTATTGTCTAAGCATTGCATGCACTGAGACAACAACTTTTTTCTGTTGATGTGTACAGCCATGAAACAACTTTAAACCTACTCATACTCATGTGGGAAGTTAACCAAATGTGTTTGCGTTAGGTTTGCAGTCAGGACTTTTGAGTACAATTGAAATGTATACTACCTTTATGTCAAAGCATTCTATTCACTGTGAAATCAACTTTTTTGTCTTTATCTGCACAGGTATGAAACAACTTTCAGACATCTCAGAATCATGTGGGAAGTTAACCTAAAGTGTTTCCATTAGGTTTGCAGTAAGTGCTTTGGTGTAAAATTGAAATGTATACTATTTGTATTGTCTAAGCATTGCATACACTGAGATAACAACTTTTTTGTGTTGATGTGTACAGCCATGAAACAACTTTCAAACTACTCATAATCATGTGGAAAGTTAACCAAAGGTGTTTCCATTAGGTTTGCAGTAAGTGCTTTGGTGTAAAATTGAAATGTATACTATATGTTTTGTAAAAGCATTGCATGCACTGAAAAAAGAACTTTTTTGTCTTGATGTGCACAGGTATGAAACAACTTTCAGACATCTCAGAATCATGTGGGAAGTTAATCTGAGTTGTTTCCTTTAGGTTTGCAGTAAGTACTTTGGTGTAAAATTGAAATGTATACTATTTGTATTGTCTAACCATTGCATGCACTGAGATAACAACTTTTTTGTGTTGATGTGTACAGCCATTAAACAACTTTCAAACTACTCATAATCATGTGGGAAGTTAACCTAAGGTGTTTCCAATAGTTAGCAGTAAGTACTTTGGTGTAAAATTGAGATGTATACTACCTTAATGTCAGAGCATAGTAGTACTGAGAAAGTAACTTTTTTGTCTTGATGAACTGAGGCATGAAACAACTTTAAACCTAGTCATACTCATCTGGGAAGTTAACCAAATGTGTTTGCATTAGGTTTGCAGTCAGGACGTTTGAGTACAATTGAAATGTATACTACTTTTATGTCAAAGCATTCTATTCACTGTGAAATCAACTTTTTTGTCTTTATGTGCACAGGTATGAAATAACTTTCAGACATCTCAGAATCATGTGGGAAGTTAACTTAAAGTGTTTTCATTAGGATTGCAGTAAGTGCTTTGGTGTAAAATTGAAATGTATACTATTTGTATTGTCTAAGCATTGCATGCACTGAGATAACAACTTTTTTCTGTTGTTGTGTACAGCCATGAAACAACTTTCAAACTACTCATAATGATGTGGAAAGTTAACCTAAGGTGTTTCCATTAGGTTTGCAGTAAGTGCTTTGTGTAAAATTGAAATGTATACTATTTGTATTGTCTAAGCATTGCATGCACTGAGATAACAACTTTTTTGTGTTGATGTGTAAAGCCATGAAACAACTTTCAAACTACTAATAATCATGTGGAACGTTAACCTAAAGTGTTTCCATTAGGTTTGCAGTAAGTGCTTTGGTGTAAAATTGAAATGTATACTACTTTTATGTCAAAGCATTCTATTCACTGTAAAATCAACTTGTTTGTCTTTATGTGCACAGGTATGAAACAAGTTTCAGACATCTCAGAATCATGTGGGAAGTTAACCTAAGGTGTTTCCATTAGGTTTGCAGTAAGTGCTTTGGAGTAAAATTGAAATGTATACTACTTGTATTGTCTAAGCATTGCATGCACTGAGATAACAACTTTTTTCTGTTGATGTGTACAGCCATGAAACAACTTTCAAACTACTCATAATCATGTGGAACGTTAACCTAAGGTGTTTCCATTAGTTTGCAGTAAGTACTTTGGTGTAAAATTCAGATGTGTACTACCTTAATGTCAGAGCATAGTAGTACTGAGAAAGTAACTTTTTTATCTTGATGAACTGAGGCATGAAACAACTTTAAACCTTGTCATACTCATCTGGGAAGTTAACCAAATGTGTTTACATTAGGTTTGCAGTCAGGAGTTTTGAGTACAATTGAAATGTATACTACTTTTATGTCAAAGCATTCTATTCACTGTGAAATCAACTTTTTTGTCTTTATGTGCACAGGTATGAAACAACTTTCAGACATCTCAGAATCATGTGGGAAGTTAACTTAAAGTGTTTTCATTAGGATTGCAGTAAGTGCTTTGGTGTAAAATTGAAATGTATATTATTTGTATTGTCTAGGCATTGCATGCACTGAGATAACAACTTTTTTGTGTTGATGTGTACAGCCATGAAACAACTTTCAAACTACTCATAATCATGTGGAAAGTTAACCTAAAGTGTTTCCATTAGGTTTGCAGTAAGTGCTTTGGTGTAAAATTGAAATGTATACTATTTGTATTGTCTAAGCATTGCATGCACTGAGACAACAACTTTTTTCTGTTGATGTGTACAGCCATGAAACAACTTTAAACCTACTCATACTCATGTGGGAAGTTAACCAAATGTGTTTGCGTTAGGTTTGCAGTCAGGACTTTTGAGTACAATTGAAATGTATACTACCTTTATGTCAAAGCATTCTATTCACTGTGAAATCAACTTTTTTGTCTTTATCTGCACAGGTATGAAACAACTTTCAGACATCTCAGAATCATGTGGGAAGTTAACCTAAAGTGTTTCCATTAGGTTTGCAGTAAGTGCTTTGGTGTAAAATTGAAATGTATACTATTTGTATTGTCTAAGCATTGCATACACAGAGATAACAACTTTTTTGTGTTGATGTGTACAGCCATGAAACAACTTTCAAACTACTCATAATCATGTGGAAAGTTAACCAAAGGTGTTTCCATTAGGTTTGCAGTAAGTGCTTTGGTGTAAAATTGAAATGTATACTATATGTTTTGTAAAAGCATTGCATGCACTGAAAAAACAACTTTTTTGTCTTGATGTGCACAGGTATGAAACAACTTTCAGACATCTCAGAATCATGTGGGAAGTTAATCTGAGTTGTTTCCTTTAGGTTTGCAGTAAGTACTTTGGTGTAAAATTGAAATGTATACTATTTGTATTGTCTAACCATTGCATGCACTGAGATAACAACTTTTTTGTGTTGATGTGTACAGCCATTAAACAACTTTCAAACTACTCATAATCATGTGGGAAGTTAACCTAAGGTGTTTCCAATAGTTAGCAGTAAGTACTTTGGTGTAAAATTGAGATGTATACTACCTTAATGTCAGAGCATAGTAGTACTGAGAAAGTAACTTTTTTGTCTTGATGAACTGAGGCATGAAACAACTTTAAACCTAGTCATACTCATCTGGGAAGTTAACCAAATGTGTTTGCATTAGGTTTGCAGTCAGGACGTTTGAGTACAATTGAAATGTATACTACTTTTATGTCAAAACATTCTATTCACTGTGAAATCAACTTTTTTGTCTTTATGTGCACAGGTATGAAACAACTTTCAGACATCTCAGAATCATGTGGGAAGTTAACCTAGAGTGTTTTCATTAGGATTGCAGTAAGTGCTTTCGTGTAAAATTGAAATGTATACTATTTGTATTGTCTAAGCATTGCATGCACTGAGATAACAACTTTTTTGTGTTGATGTGTACAGCCATGAAACAACTTTCAAACTACTAATAATCATGTGGAACGTTAACCTAAAGTGTTTCCATTAGGATTGCAGTAAGTGCTTTGGTGTAAAATTGAAATGTATACTACTTTTATGTCAAAGCATTCTATTCACTGTAAAATCAACTTGTTTGTCTTTATGTGCACAGGTATGAAACAACTTTCAGACATCTCAGAATCATGAGGGAAGTTAACCTAAGGTGTTTCCATTAGGTTTGCAGTAAGTGCTTTGGAGTAAAATTGAAATGTATACCACTTTTATGTCAAAGCATTCTATTCACTGTAAAATCAACTTGTTTGTCTTTATGTGCACAGGTATGAAACAACTTTCAGACATCTCAGAACCATGAGGGAAGTTAACCTAAGGTATTTCCATTAGGTTTGCAGTAAGTGCTTTGGAGTAAAATTGAAATGTATACTATTTGTATTGTCTAAGCATTGCATGCACTGAGATAACAACTTTTTTCTGTTGATGTGTACAGCCATGAAACAAATTTCAAACTACTCATAATGATGTGGAAAGTTAACCTAAGGTGTTTCCATTAGGTTTGCAGTAAGTGCTTTGGTGTAAAATTGAAATGTATACTATCTGTATTGTAAAAGCATTGCATGCACTGAG
Organism: Mobula birostris; assembly: GCF_030028105.1. Lineage (NCBI taxonomy): Eukaryota > Metazoa > Chordata > Chondrichthyes > Myliobatiformes > Myliobatidae > Mobula > Mobula birostris. The sequence continues at coordinate 8,491 of NW_027274640.1, forward strand.
AAACCAACTTTTTTGTCTTGATGTGCACAGGTATGAAACAACTTTCAGACATCTCAGAATCATGTGGGAAATTAATCTAAGTTGTTTCCATTCGGTTTGCAGTAAGTATTTTGGTGTAAAATTGAAATGTATACTATTTGTATTGTCTAAGCATTGCATGCACTGAGATAACAACTTTTTTGTGTTGATGTGTACAGCCATGAAACAACTTTCAAACTACTCATAATCATGTGGGAAGTTAACCTAAGGTGTTTCCATTAGTTTGCAGTAAGTACTTTGGTGTAAAATTCAGAAGTGTACTACCTTAATGTCAGAGCATAGTAGTACTGAGAAAGTAACTTTTTTGTCTTGATGAACTGAGGCATGAAACAACTTTAAACCTAGTCATACTCATCTGGGAAGTTAACCAAATGAGTTTGCATTAGGTTTGCAGTCAGGACTTTTGAGTACAATTGAAATGTATACTACCTTTATGTCAAAGCATTCTATTCACTGTGAAATCAACTTTTTTGTCTTTATCTGCACAGGTATGAAACAACTTTCAGACATCTCAGAATCATGTGGGAAGTTAACCTAAAGTGTTTCCATTAGGTTTGCAGTAAGTGCTTTGGTGTAAAATTGAAATGTATACTATTTGTATTGTCTAAGCATTGCATACACTGAGATAACAACTTTTTTGTGTTGATGTGTACAGCCATGAAACAACTTTCAAACTACTCATAATCATGTGGAAAGTTAACCAAAGGTGTTTCCATTAGGTTTGCAGTAAGTGCTTTGGTGTAAAATTGAAATGTATACTATATGTTTTGTAAAAGCATTGCATGCACTGAAAAAACAACTTTTTTGTCTTGATGTCCACAGGTATGAAACAACTTTCAGACATCTCAGAATCATGTGGGAAGTTAATCTGAGTTGTTTCCTTTAGGTTTGCAGTAAGTACTTTGGTGTAAAATTGAAATGTATACTACTTTTATGTCAAACCATTCTATTCACTGTAAAATAAACTTGTTTGTCTTTATGTGCACAGGTATGAAACAAGTTTCAGACATCTCAGAATCATGTGGGAAGTTAACCTAAGGTGTTTCCATTAGGTTTGCAGTAAGTGCTTTGGAGTAAAATTGAAATGTATACTACTTGTATTGTCCAAGCATTGCATGCACTGAGATAACAACTTTTTTCTGTTGATGTGTACAGCCATGAAACAACTTTCAAACTACTCATAATCATGTGGAAAGTTAACCTAAGGTGTTTCCATTAGGTTTGCAGTAAGTGCTTTGGTGTAAAATTGAAATGTGTACTATTTGTATTGTAAAAGCATTGCATGCACTGAGAAACCAACTTTTTTGTCTTGATGAGCAAAGGTATGAAACAACTTTCAGACATCTCAGAATCATGTGGGAAGTTAATCTAAGTTGTTTCCATTAGTTTTGCCGTAAGTATTTTGGTGTAAAATTGAAATGTATACTATTTGTATTGTCTTAGCATTGCATGCACTGAGATAACAACTTTTTTGTGTTGATGTGTACAGCCATGAAACAACTTTCAAACTACTCATAATCATGTGGGAAGTTAACCTAAGGTGTTTCCATTAGTTTGCAGTAAGTACTTTGGTGTAAAATTCAGATGTGTACTACCTCAATGTCAGAGCATAGTAGTACTGAGAAAGTAACTTTTTTATCTTGATGAACTGAGGCATGAAACAACTTTAAACCTTGTCATACTCATCTGGGAATTAAACCAAATGTGTTTGCATTAGGTTTGCAGTCAGGAGTTTTGAGTACAATTGAAATGTATACTACTTTTATGTCAAAGCATTCTATTCACTGTGAAATCAACTTTTTTGTCTTTATGTGCACAGGTATGAAACAACTTTCAGACATCTCAGAATCATGTGGGAAGTTAACTTAAAGTGTTTTCATTAGGATTGCAGTAAGTGCTTTGGTGTAAAATTGAAATGTATACTATTTGTATTGTCTAAGCATTGCATGCACTGAGATAACAACTTTTTTCTGTTGATGTGTACAGCCATGAAACAACTTTCAAACTACTCATAATCATGTGGAAAGTTAACCTAAGGTGTTTCCATTAGGTTTGCAGTAAGTGCTTTGGTGTAAAATTGAAATGTATACTATTTGTATTGTAAAAGCATTGCATGCACTGAGAAACCAACTTTTTTGTCTTGATGTGCACAGGTATGAAACAAATTTCAGACATCTCAGAATCATGTGGGAAATTAATCTAAGTTGTTTCCATTAGGTTTGCAGTAAGTATTTTGGTGTAAAATTGAAATGTATACTATTTGTATTGTCTAAGCATTGCATGCACTGAGATAACAACTTTTTTGTGTTGATGTGTACAGCCATGAAACAACTTTCAAACTACTCATAATCATGTGGGAAGTTAACCTAAGGTGTTTCCATTAGTTTGCAGTAAGTACTTTGGTGTAAAATTCAGATGTGTACTACCTTAATGTCAGAGCATTGTAGTACTGAGAAAGTAACTTTTTTGTCTTGATGAACTGAGGCATGAAACAACTTTAAACCTAGTCATACTCATCTGGGAAGTTAACCAAATGTGTTTGCATTAGGTTTGCAGTCAGGACGTTTGAGTACAATTGAAATGTATACTACTTTTATGTCAAAGCATTCTAATCACTGTGAAATCAACTTTTTTGTCTTTATGTGCACAGGTATGAAACAACTTTCAGACATCTCAGAATCATGTGGGAAGTTAACCTAGAGTGTTTTCATTAGGATTGCAGTAAGTGCTTTGGTGTAAAATTGAAATGTATACTATTTGTATTGTCTAAGCATTGCATGCACTGAGATAACAACTTTTTTGTGTTGATGTGTACAGCCATGAAACAACTTTCAAACTACTAATAATCATGTGGAACGTTAACCTAAAGTGTTTCCATTAGGTTTGCAGTAAGTGCTTTGGTGTAAAATTGAAATGTATACTACTTTTATGTCAAAGCATTCTATTCACTGTAAAATCAACTTGTTTGTCTTTATGTGCACAGGTATGAAACAAGTTTCAGACATCTCAGAATCATGTGGGAAGTTAACCTAAGGTGTTTCCATTAGGTTTGCAGTAAGTGCTTTGGAGTAAAATTGAAATGTATACTACTTGTATTGTCTAAGCATTGCATGCACTGAGATAACAACTTTTTTGTGTTGATGTGTACAGCCATGAAACAACTTTCAAACTACTCATAATCATGCTGGAAGTTAACCTAAGGTGTTTCCATTAGTTTGCAGTAAGTACTTTGGTGTAAAATTCAGATGTGTACTACCTCAATGTCAGAGCATAGTAGTACTGAGAAAGTAACTTTTTTATCTTGATGAACTGAGGCATGAAACAACTTTAAACCTTGTCATACTCATCTGGGAAGTTAACCAAATGTGTTTGCATTAGGTTTGCAGTCAGGAGTTTTGAGTACAATTGAAATGTATACTACTTTTATATCAAAGCATTCTATTCACTGTGAAATCAACTTTTTTGTCTTTATGTGCACAGGTATGAAACAACTTTCAGACATCTCAGAATCATGTGGGAAGTTAACTTAAAGTGTTTTCATTAGGATTGCAGTAAGTGCTTTGGTGTAAAATTGAAATGTATACTATTTGTATTGTCTAAGCATTGCATGCACTGAGATAACAACTTTTTTCTGTTGATGTGTACAGCCATGAAACAACTTTCAAACTACTCATAATCATGTGGAAAGTTAACCTAAGGTGTTTCCATTAGGTTTGCAGTAAGTGCTTTGGTGTAAAATTGAAATGTATACTATTTGTATTGTAAAAGCATTGCATGCACTGAGAAACCAACTTTTTTGTCTTGATGTGCACAGGTATGAAACAAATTTCAGACATCTCAGAATCATGTGGGAAATTAATCTAAGTTGTTTCCATTAGGTTTGCAGTAAGTATTTTGGTGTAAAATTGAAATGTATACTATTTGTTTTGTCTAAGCATTGCATGCACTGAGATAACAACTTTTTTGTGTTGATGTGTACAGCCATGAAACAACTTTCAAACTACTCATAATCATGTGGGAAGTTAACCTAAGGTGTTTCCATTAGTTTGCAGTAAGTACTTTGGTGTAAAATTCAGATGTGTACTACCTTAATGTCAGAGCATTGTAGTACTGAGAAAGTAACTTTTTTGTCTTGATGAACTGAGGCATGAAACAACTTTAAACCTAGTCATACTCATCTGGGAAGTTAACCAAATGTGTTTGCATTAGGTTTGCAGTCAGGACGTTTGAGTACAATTGAAATGTATACTACTTTTATGTCAAAGCATTCTAATCACTGTGAAATCAACTTTTTTGTCTTTATGTGCACAGGTATGAAACAACTTTCAGACATCTCAGAATCATGTGGGAAGTTAACCTAGAGTGTTTTCATTAGGATTGCAGTAAGTGCTTTGGTGTAAAATTGAAATGTATACTATTTGTATTGTCTAAGCATTGCATGCACTGAGATAACAACTTTTTTGTGTTGATGTGTACAGCCATGAAACAACTTTCAAACTACTAATAATCATGTGGAACGTTAACCTAAAGTGTTTCCATTAGGTTTGCAGTAAGTGCTTTGGTGTAAAATTGAAATGTATACTACTTTTATGTCAAAGCATTCTATTCACTGTAAAATCAACTTGTTTGTCTTTATGTGCACAGGTATGAAACAAGTTTCAGACATCTCAGAATCATGTGGGAAGTTAACCTAAGGTGTTTCCATTAGGTTTGCAGTAAGTGCTTTGGAGTAAAATTGAAATGTATACTACTTGTATTGTCTAAGCATTGCATGCACTGAGATAACAACTTTTTTCTGTTGATGTGTACAGCCATGAAACAACTTTCAAACTACTCATAATCATGTGGAAAGTTAACCTAAGGTGTTTCCATTAGGTTTCCAGTAAGTGCTTTGGTGTAAAATTGAAATGTATACTATTTGTATTGTAAAAGCATTGCATGCACTGAGAAACCAACTTTTTTGTTTTGATGAGCACAGGTATGAAACAACTTTCAGACATCTCAGAATCATGTGGGAAGTTAATCTAAGTTGTTTCCATTAGTTTTGCCGTAAGTATTTTGGTGTAAAATTGAAATGTATACTATTTGTATTGTCTTAGCATTGCATGCACTGAGATAACAACTTTTTTGTATTGATGTGTACAGCCATGAAACAACTTTCAAACTACTCATAATCATGTGGGAAGTTAACCTAAGGTGTTTCCATTAGTTTGCAGTAAGTACTTTGGTGTAAAATTCAGATGTGTACTACCTTAATGTCAGAGCATAGTAGTACTGAGAAAGTAACTTTTTTGTCTTGATGAACTGAGGCATGAAACAACTTTAAACCTAGTCATACTCATCTGGGAAGTTAACCAAATGTGTTTGCATTAGGTTTGCAGTCAGGACGTTTGAGTACAATTGAAATGTATACTACTTTTATGTCAAAGCATTCTAATCACTGTGAAATCAACTTTTTTGTCTTTATGTGCACAGGTATGAAACAACTTTCAGACATCTCAGAATCATGTGGGAAGTTAACTTAAAGTGTTTTCATTAGGATTGCAGTAAGTGCTTTGGTGTAAAATTGAAATGTATACTATTTGTATTGTCTAAGCATTGCATGCACTGAGATAACAACTTTTTTCTGTTGATGTGTACAGCCATGAAACAACTTTCAAACTACTCATAATCATGTGGAAAGTTAACCTAAGGTGTTTCCATTAGGTTTGCAGTAAGTGCTTTGGTGTAAAATTGAAATGTATACTATTTGTATTGTAAAAGCATTGCATGCACTGAGAAACCAACTTTTTTGTCTTGATGTGCACAGGTATGAAACAAATTTCAGACATCTCAGAATCATGTGGGAAATTAATCTAAGTTGTTTCCATTAGGTTTGCAGTAAGTATTTTGGTGTAAAATTGAAATGTATACTATTTGTATTGTCTAAGCATTGCATGCACTGAGATAACAACTTTTTTGTGTTGATGTGTACAGCCATGAAACAACTTTCAAACTACTCATAATCATGTGGGAAGTTAACCTAAGGTGTTTCCATTAGTTTGCAGTAAGTACTTTGGTGTAAAATTCAGATGTGTACTACCTTAATGTCAGAGCATTGTAGTACTGAGAAAGTAACTTTTTTGTCTTGATGAACTGAGGCATGAAACAACTTTAAACCTAGTCATACTCATCTGGGAAGTTAACCAAATGTGTTTGCATTAGGTTTGCAGTCAGGACGTTTGAGTACAATTGAAATGTATACTACTTTTATGTCAAAGCATTCTAATCACTGTGAAATCAACTTTTTTGTCTTTATGTGCACAGGTATGAAACAACTTTCAGACATCTCAGAATCATGTGGGAAGTTAACCTAGAGTGTTTTCATTAGGATTGCAGTAAGTGCTTTGGTGTAAAATTGAAATGTATACTATTTGTATTGTCTAAGCATTGCATGCACTGAGATAACAACTTTTTTGTGTTGATGTGTACAGCCATGAAACAACTTTCAAACTACTAATAATCATGTGGAACGTTAACCTAAAGTGTTTCCATTAGGTTTGCAGTAAGTGCTTTGGTGTAAAATTGAAATGTATACTACTTTTATGTCAAAGCATTCTATTCACTGTAAAATCAACTTGTTTGTCTTTATGTGCACAGGTATGAAACAAGTTTCAGACATCTCAGAATCATGTGGGAAGTTAACCTAAGGTGTTTCCATTAGGTTTGCAGTAAGTGCTTTGGAGTAAAATTGAAATGTATACTACTTGTATTGTCTAAGCATTGCATGCACTGAGATAACAACTTTTTTGTGTTGATGTGTACAGCCATGAAACAACTTTCAAACTACTCATAATCATGTGGGAAGTTAACCTAAGGTGTTTCCATTAGTTTGCAGTAAGTACTTTGGTGTAAAATTCAGATGTGTACTACCTCAATGTCAGAGCATAGTAGTACTGAGAAAGTAACTTTTTTATCTTGATGAACTGAGGCATGAAACAACTTTAAACCTTGTCATACTCATCTGGGAAGTTAACCAAATGTGTTTGCATTAGGTTTGCAGTCAGGAGTTTTGAGTACAATTGAAATGTATACTACTTTTATATCAAAGCATTCTATTCACTGTGAAATCAACTTTTTTGTCTTTATGTGCACAGGTATGAAACAACTTTCAGACATCTCAGAATCATGTGGGAAGTTAACTTAAAGTGTTTTCATTAGGATTGCAGTAAGTGCTTTGGTGTAAAATTGAAATGTATACTATTTGTATTGTCTAAGCATTGCATGCACTGAGATAACAACTTTTTTCTGTTGATGTGTACAGCCATGAAACAACTTTCAAACTACTCATAATCATGTGGAAAGTTAACCTAAGGTGTTTCCATTAGGTTTGCAGTAAGTGCTTTGGTGTAAAATTGAAATGTATACTATTTGTATTGTAAAAGCATTGCATGCACTGAGAAACCAACTTTTTTGTCTTGATGTGCACAGGTATGAAACAAATTTCAGACATCTCAGAATCATGTGGGAAATTAATCTAAGTTGTTTCCATTAGGTTTGCAGTAAGTATTTTGGTGTAAAATTGAAATGTATACTATTTGTTTTGTCTAAGCATTGCATGCACTGAGATAACAACTTTTTTGTGTTGATGTGTACAGCCATGAAACAACTTTCAAACTACTCATAATCATGTGGGAAGTTAACCTAAGGTGTTTCCATTAGTTTGCAGTAAGTACTTTGGTGTAAAATTCAGATGTGTACTACCTTAATGTCAGAGCATTGTAGTACTGAGAAAGTAACTTTTTTGTCTTGATGAACTGAGGCATGAAACAACTTTAAACCTAGTCATACTCATCTGGGAAGTTAACCAAATGTGTTTGCATTAGGTTTGCAGTCAGGACGTTTGAGTACAATTGAAATGTATACTACTTTTATGTCAAAGCATTCTAATCACTGTGAAATCAACTTTTTTGTCTTTATGTGCACAGGTATGAAACAACTTTCAGACATCTCAGAATCATGTGGGAAGTTAACCTAGAGTGTTTTCATTAGGATTGCAGTAAGTGCTTTGGTGTAAAATTGAAATGTATACTATTTGTATTGTCTAAGCATTGCATGCACTGAGATAACAACTTTTTTGTGTTGATGTGTACAGCCATGAAACAACTTTCAAACTACTAATAATCATGTGGAACGTTAACCTAAAGTGTTTCCATTAGGTTTGCAGTAAGTGCTTTGGTGTAAAATTGAAATGTATACTACTTTTATGTCAAAGCATTCTATTCACTGTAAAATCAACTTGTTTGTCTTTATGTGCACAGGTATGAAACAAGTTTCAGACATCTCAGAATCATGTGGGAAGTTAACCTAAGGTGTTTCCATTAGGTTTGCAGTAAGTGCTTTGGAGTAAAATTGAAATGTATACTACTTGTATTGTCTAAGCATTGCATGCACTGAGATAACAACTTTTTTCTGTTGATGTGTACAGCCATGAAACAACTTTCAAACTACTCATAATCATGTGGAAAGTTAACCTAAGGTGTTTCCATTAGGTTTCCAGTAAGTGCTTTGGTGTAAAATTGAAATGTATACTATTTGTATTGTAAAAGCATTGCATGCACTGAGAAACCAACTTTTTTGTTTTGATGAGCACAGGTATGAAACAACTTTCAGACATCTCAGAATCATGTGGGAAGTTAATCTAAGTTGTTTCCATTAGTTTTGCCGTAAGTATTTTGGTGTAAAATTGAAATGTATACTATTTGTATTGTCTTAGCATTGCATGCACTGAGATAACAACTTTTTTGTATTGATGTGTACAGCCATGAAACAACTTTCAAACTACTCATAATCATGTGGGAAGTTAACCTAAGGTGTTTCCATTAGTTTGCAGTAAGTACTTTGGTGTAAAATTCAGATGTGTACTACCTTAATGTCAGAGCATAGTAGTACTGAGAAAGTAACTTTTTTGTCTTGATGAACTGAGGCATGAAACAACTTTAAACCTAGTCATACTCATCTGGGAAGTTAACCAAATGTGTTTGCATTAGGTTTGCAGTCAGGACGTTTGAGTACAATTGAAATGTATACTACTTTTATGTCAAAGCATTCTAATCACTGTGAAATCAACTTTTTTGTCTTTATGTGCACAGGTATGAAACAACTTTCAGACATCTCAGAATCATGTGGGAAGTTAACCTAGAGTGTTTTCATTAGGATTGCAGTAAGTGCTTTGGTGTAAAATTGAAATGTATACTATTTGTATTGTCTAAGCATTGCATGCACTGAGATAACAACTTTTTTGTGTTGATGTGTACAGCCATGAAACAACTTTCAAACTACTAATAATCATGTGGAACGTTAACCTAAAGTGTTTCCATTAGGTTTGCAGTAAGTGCTTTGGTGTAAAATTGAAATGTATACTACTTTTATGTCAAAGCATTCTATTCACTGTAAAATCAACTTGTTTGTCTTTATGTGCACAGGTATGAAACAAGTTTCAGACATCTCAGAATCATGTGGGAAGTTAACCTAAGGTGTTTCCATTAGGTTTGCAGTAAGTGCTTTGGAGTAAAATTGAAATGTATACTACTTGTATTGTCTAAGCATTGCATGCACTGAGATAACAACTTTTTTCTGTTGATGTGTACAGCCATGAAACAACTTTCAAACTACTCATAATCATGTGGAAAGTTAACCTAAGGTGTTTCCATTAGGTTTGCAGTAAGTGCTTTGGTGTAAAATTGAAATGTATACTATTTGTATTGTAAAAGCATTGCATGCACTGAGAAACCAACCTTTTTGTTTTGATGAGCACAGGTATGAAACAACTTTCAGACATCTCAGAATCATGTGGGAAGTTAATCTAAGTTGTTTCCATTAGTTTTGCCGTAAGTATTTTGGTGTAAAATTGAAATGTATACTATTTGTATTGTCTTAGCATTGCATGCACTGAGATAACAACTTTTTTGTGTTGATGTGTACAGCCATGAAACAACTTTCAAACTACTCATAATCATGTGGGAAGTTAACCTAAGGTGTTTCCATTAGTTTGCAGTAAGTACTTTGGTGTAAAATTCAGATGTGTACTACCTTAATGTCAGAGCATAGTAGTACTGAGAAAGTAACTTTTTTGTCTTGATGAACTGAGGCATGAAACAACTTTAAACCTAGTCATACTCATCTGGGAAGTTAACCAAATGTGTTTGCATTAGGTTTGCAGTCAGGACGTTTGAGTACAATTGAAATGTATACTACTTTTATGTCAAAGCATTCTAATCACTGTGAAATCAACTTTTTTGTCTTTATGTGCACAGGTATGAAACAACTTTCAGACATCTCAGAATCATGTGGGAAGTTAACCTAGAGTGTTTTCATTAGGATTGCAGTAAGTGCTTTGGTGTAAAATTGAAATGTATACTATTTGTATTGTCTAAGCATTGCATGCACTGAGATAACAACTTTTTTGTGTTGATGTGTACAGCCATGAAACAACTTTCAAACTACTAATAATCATGTGGAACGTTAACCTAAAGTGTTTCCATTAGGTTTGCAGTAAGGGCTTTGGTGTAAAATTGAAATGTATACTACTTTTATGTCAAAGCATTCTATTCACTGTAAAATAAACTTGTTTGTCTTTATGTGCACAGGTATGAAACAAGTTTCAGACATCTCAGAATCATGTGGGAAGTTAACCTAAGGTGTTTCCATTAGGTTTGCAGTAAGTGCTTTGGAGTAAAATTGAAATGTATACTACTTGTATTGTCTAAGCATTGCATGCACTGAGATAACAACTTTTTTCTGTTGATGTGTACAGCCATGAAACAACTTTCAAACTACTCATAATCATGTGGAAAGTTAACCTAAGGTGTTTCCATTAGGTTTGCAGTAAGTGCTTTGGTGTAAAATTGAAATGTATACTATTTGTATTGTAAAAGCATTGCATGCACTGAGAAACCAACTTTTTTGTCTTGATGAGCACAGGTATGAAACAACTTTCAGACATCTCAGAATCATGTGGGAAGTTAATCTAAGTTGTTTCCATTAGTTTTGCCGTAAGTATTTTGGTGTAAAATTGAAATGTATACTATTTGTATTGTCTTAGCATTGCATGCACTGAGATAACAACTTTTTTGTGTTGATGTGTACAGCCATGAAACAACTTTCAATCTACTCATAATCATGTGGGAAGTTAACCTAAGGTGTTTCCATTAGTTTGCAGTAAGTACTTTGGTGTAAAATTCAGATGTGTACTACCTTAATGTCAGAGCATAGTAGTACTGAGAAAGTAACTTTTTTGTCTTGATGAACTGAGGCATGAAACAACTTTAAACCTAGTCATACTCATCTGGGAAGTTAACCAAATGTGTTTGCATTAGGTTTGCAGTCAGGACGTTTGAGAACAATTGAAATGTATACTACTTTTATGTCAAAGCATTCTAATCACTGTGAAATCAACTTTTTTGTCTTTATGTGCACAGGTATGAAACAACTTTCAGACATCTCAGAATCATGTGGGAAGTTAACCTAGAGTGTTTTCATTAGGATTGCAGTAAGTGCTTTGGTGTAAAATTGAAATGTATACTATTTGTATTGTCTAAGCATTGCATGCACTGAGATAACAACTTTTTTGTGTTGATGTGTACAGCCATGAAACAACTTTCAAACTACTAATAATCATGTGGAACGTTAACCTAAAGTGTTTCCATTAGGTTTGCAGTAAGTGCTTTGGTGTAAAATTGAAATGTATACTACTTTTATGTCAAAGCATTCTATTCACTGTAAAATCAACTTGTTTGTCTTTATGTGCACAGGTATGAAACAAGTTTCAGACATCTCAGAATCATGTGGGAAGTTAACCTAAGGTGTTTCCATTAGGTTTGCAGTAAGTGCTTTGGAGTAAAATTGAAATGTATACTACTTGTATTGTCTAAGCATTGCATGCACTGAGATAACAACTTTTTTCTGTTGATGTGTACAGCCATGAAACAACTTTCAAACTACTCATAATCATGTGGAAAGTTAACCTAAGGTGTTTCCATTAGGTTTGCAGTAAGTGCTTTGGTGTAAAATTGAAATGTATACTATTTGTATTGTAAAAGCATTGCATGCACTGAGAAACCAACTTTTTTGTCTTGATGAGCACAGGTATGAAACAACTTTCAGACATCTCAGAATCATGTGGGAAGTTAATCTAAGTTAATTCCATTAGTTTTGCCGTAAGTATTTTGGTGTAAAATTGAAATGTATACTATTTGTATTGTCTTAGCATTGCATGCACTGAGATAACAACTTTTTTGTGTTGATGTGTACAGCCATGAAACAACTTTCAAACTACTCATAATCATGTGGGAAGTTAACCTAAGGTGTTTCCATTAGTTTGCAGTAAGTACTTTGGTGTAAAATTCAGATGTGTACTACCTTAATGTCAGAGCATAGTAGTACTGAGAAAGTAACTTTTTTATCTTGATGAACTGAGGCATGAAACAACTTTAAACCTTGTCATACTCATCTGGGAAGTTAACCAAATGTGTTTGCATTAGGTTTGCAGTCAGGAGTTTTGAGTACAATTGAAATGTATACTACTTTTATGTCAAAGCATTCTATTCACAGTGAAATCAACTTTTTTGTCTTTTGTGCACAGGTATGAAACAACTTTCAGACATCTCAGAATCATGTGGGAAGTTAACTTAAAGTGTTTTCATTAGGATTGCAGTAAGTGCTTTGGTGTAAAATTGAAATGTATACTATTTGTATTGTCTAAGCATTGCATGCACTGAGATAACAACTTTTTTGTGTTGATGTGTACAGCCATGAAACAACTTTCAAACTACTCATAATCATGTGGAAAGTTAACCTAAAGTGTTTCCATTAGGTTTGCAGTAAGTGCTTTGGTGTAAAATTGAAATGTATACTATTTGTATTGTCTAAGCATTGCATGCACTGAGACAACAACTTTTTTCTGTTGATGTGTACAGCCATGAAACAACTTTAAACCTACTCATACTCATGTGAGAAGTTAACCAAATGTGTTTGCGTTAGGTTTGCAGTCAGGACTTTTGAGTACAATTGAAATGTATACTACCTTTATGTCAAAGCATTCTATTCACTGTGAAATCAACTTTTTTGTCTTTATCTGCACAGGTATGAAACAACTTTCAGACATCTCAGAATCATGTGGGAAGTTAACCTAAAGTGTTTCCATTAGGTTTGCAGTAAGTGCTTTGGTGTAAAATTGAAATGTATACTATTTGTATTGTCTAAGCATTGCATACACTGAGATAACAACTTTTTTGTGTTGATGTGTACAGCCATGAAACAACTTTCAAACTACTCATAATCATGTGGAAAGTTAACCAAAGGTGTTTCCATTAGGTTTGCAGTAAGTGCTTTGGTGTAAAATTGAAATGTATACTATATGTTTTGTAAAAGCATTGCATGCACTGAAAAAAGAACTTTTTTGTCTTGATGTGCACAGGTATGAAACAACTTTCAGACATCTCAGAATCATGTGGGAAGTTAATCTGAGTTGTTTCCTTTAGGTTTGCAGTAAGTACTTTGGTGTAAAATTGAAATGTATACTATTTGTATTGTCTAACCATTGCATGCACTGAGATAACAACTTTTTTGTGTTGATGTGTACAGCCATTAAACAACTTTCAAACTACTCATAATCATGTGGGAAGTTAACCTAAGGTGTTTCCAATAGTTAGCAGTAAGTACTTTGGTGTAAAATTGAGATGTATACTACCTTAATGTCAGAGCATAGTAGTACTGAGAAAGTAACTTTTTTGTCTTGATGAACTGAGGCATGAAACAACTTTAAACCTTGTCATACTCATCTGGGAAGTTAACCAAATGTGTTTGCATTAGGTTTGCAGTCAAGACGTTTGAGTACAATTGAAATGTATACTACTTTTATGTCAAAGCATTCTATTCACTGTGAAATCAACTTTTTTGTCTTTATGTGCACAGGTATGAAATAACTTTCAGACATCTCAGAATCATGTGGGAAGTTAACTTAAAGTGTTTTCATTAGGATTGCAGTAAGTGCTTTGGTGTAAAATTGAAATGTATACTATTTGTATTGTCTAAGCATTGCATGCACTGAGATAACAACTTTTTTCTGTTGTTGTGTACAGCCATGAAACAACTTTCAAACTACTCATAATGATGTGGAAAGTTAACCTAAGGTGTTTCCATTAGGTTTGCAGTAAGTGCTTTGTGTAAAATTGAAATGTATACTATTTGTATTGTAAAAGCATTGCATGCACTGAAAACCAACTTTTTTGTCTTGATGTGCACAGGTATGAAACAACTTTCAGACATCTCAGAATCATGTGGGAAATTAATCTAAGTTGTTTCCATTAGGTTTGCAGTAAGTATTTTGGTGTAAAATTGAAATGTATACTATTTGTATTGTCTAAGCATTGCATGCACTGAGATAACAACTTTTTTGTGTTGATGTGTACAGCCATGAAACAACTTTCAAACTACTCATAATCATGTGGGAAGTTAACCTAAGGTGTTTCCATTAGTTTGCAGTAAGTACTTTGGTGTAAAATTCAGATGTGTACTACCTTAATGTCAGAGCATAGTAGTACTGAGAAAGTAACTTTTTTGTCTTGATGAACTGAGGCATGAAACAACTTTAAACCTAGTCATACTCATCTGGGAATTAACCAAATGTGTTTGCATTAGGTTTGCAGTCAGGACGTTTGAGTACAATTGAAATGTATACTACTTTTATGTCAAAGCATTCTAATCACTGTGAAATCAACTTTTTTGTCTTTATGTGCACAGGTATGAAACAACTTTCAGACATCTCAGAATCATGTGGGAAGTTAACCTAGAGTGTTTTCATTAGGATTGCAGTAAGTGCTTTGGTGTAAAATTGAAATGTATACTATTTGTATTGTCTAAGCATTGCATGCACTGAGATAACAACTTTTTTGTGTTGATGTGTAAAGCCATGAAACAACTTTCAAACTACTAATAATCATGTGGAACGTTAACCTAAAGTGTTTCCATTAGGTTTGCAGTAAGTGCTTTGGTGTAAAATTGAAATGTATACTACATTTATGTCAAAGCATTCTATTCACTGTAAAATCAACTTGTTTGTCTTTATGTGCACAGGTATGAAACAAGTTTCAGACATCTCAGAATCATGTGGGAAGTTAACCTAAGGTGTTTCCATTAGGTTTGCAGTAAGTGCTTTGGAGTAAAATTGAAATGTATACTACTTGTATTGTCTAAGCATTGCATGCACTGAGATAACAACTTTTTTCTGTTGATGTGTACAGCCATGAAACAACTTTCAAACTACTCATAATCATGTGGAACGTTAACCTAAGGTGTTTCCATTAGTTTGCAGTAAGTACTTTGGTGTAAAATTCAGATGTGTACTACCTTAATGTCAGAGCATAGTAGTACTGAGAAAGTAACTTTTTTATCTTGATGAACTGAGGCATGAAACAACTTTAAACCTTGTCATACTCATCTGGGAAGTTAACCAAATGTGTTTGCATTAGGTTTGCAGTCAGGAGTTTTGAGTACAATTGAAATGTATACTACTTTTATGTCAAAGCATTCTATTCACTGTGAAATCAACTTTTTTGTCTTTATGTGCACAGGTATGAAACAACTTTCAGACATCTCAGAATCATGTGGGAAGTTAACTTAAAGTGTTTTCATTAGGATTGCAGTAAGTGCTTTGGTGTAAAATTGAAATGTATATTATTTGTATTGTCTAAGCATTGCATGCACTGAGATAACAACTTTTTTGTGTTGATGTGTACAGCCATGAAACAACTTTCAAACTAGTCATAATCATGTGGAAAGTTAACCTAAAGTGTTTCCATTAGGTTTGCAGTAAGTGCTTTGGTGTAAAATTGAAATGTATACTATTTGTATTGTCTAAGCATTGCATGCACTGAGACAACAACTTTTTTCTGTTGATGTGTACAGCCATGAAACAACTTTAAACCTACTCATACTCATGTGGGAAGTTAACCAAATGTGTTTGCGTTAGGTTTGCAGTCAGGACTTTTGAGTACAATTGAAATGTATACTACCTTTATGTCAAAGCATTCTATTCACTGTGAAATCAACTTTTTTGTTTTTATCTGCACAGGTATGAAACAACTTTCAGACATCTCAGAATCATGTGGGAAGTTAACCTAAAGTGTTTCCATTAGGTTTGCAGTAAGTGCTTTGGTGTAAAATTGAAATGTATACTATTTGTATTGTCTAAGCATTGCATACACAGAGATAACAACTTTTTTGTGTTGATGTGTACAGCCATGAAACAACTTTCAAACTACTCATAATCATGTGGAAAGTTAACCAAAGGTGTTTCCATTAGGTTTGCAATAAGTGCTTTGGTGTAAAATTGAAATGTATACTATATGTTTTGTAAAAGCATTGCATGCACTGAAAAAACAACTTTTTTGTCTTGATGTGCACAGGTATGAAACAACTTTCAGACATCTCAGAATCATGTGGGAAGTTAATCTGAGTTGTTTCCTTTAGGTTTGCAGTAAGTACTTTGGTGTAAAATTGAAATGTATACTATATGTTTTGTAAAAGCATTGCATGCACTGAAAAAACAACTTTTTTGTCTTGATGTGCACAGGTATGAAACAACTTTCAGACATCTCAGAATCATGTGGGAAGTTAATCTGAGTTGTTTCCTTTAGGTTTGCAGTAAGTACTTTGGTGTAAAATTGAAATGTATACTATTTGTATTGTCTAAGCATTGCATGCACTGAGATAACAACTTTTTTGTGTTGATGTGTACAGCCATGAAACAACTTTCAAACTACTCATAATCATGTGGGAAGTTAACCTAAGGTGTTTCCATTAGTTTGCAGTAAGTACTTTGGTGTAAAATTCAGATGTGTACTACCTTAATGTCAGAGCATAATAGTACTGAGAAAGTAACTTTTTTGTCTTGATGAACTGAGGCATGAAACAACTTTAAACCTAGTCATACTCATCTGGGAAGTTAACCAAATGTGTTTGCATTAGGTTTGCAGTCAGGACGTTTGAGTACAATTGAAATGTATACTAC
Source organism: Mobula birostris (assembly GCF_030028105.1). Lineage (NCBI taxonomy): Eukaryota > Metazoa > Chordata > Chondrichthyes > Myliobatiformes > Myliobatidae > Mobula > Mobula birostris. The sequence goes on from NW_027274640.1 coordinate 25,580, forward strand.
TTTTATGTCAAAGCATTCTAATCACTGTGAAATCAACTTTTTTGTCTTTATGTGCACAGGTATGAAACAACTTTCAGACATCTCAGAATCATGTGGGAAGTTAACCTAGAGTGTTTTCATTAGGATTGCAGTAAGTGCTTTGGTGTAAAATTGAAATGTATACTATTTGTATTGTCTAAGCATTGCATGCACTGAGATAACAACTTTTTTGTGTTGATGTGTAAAGCCATGAAACAACTTTCAAACTACTAATAATCATGTGGAACGTTAACCTAAAGTGTTTCCATTAGGTTTGCAGTAAGTGCTTTGGTGTAAAATTGAAATGTATACTACTTTTATGTCAAAGCATTCTATTCACTGTAAAATCAACTTGTTTGTCTTTATGTGCACAGGTATGAAACAAGTTTCAGACATCTCAGAATCATGTGGGAAGTTAACCTAAGGTGTTTCCATTAGGTTTGCAGTAAGTGCTTTGGAGTAAAATTGAAATGTATACTACTTGTATTGTCTAAGCATTGCATGCACTGAGATAACAACTTTTTTCTGTTGATGTGTACAGCCATGAAACAACTTTCAAACTACTCATAATCATGTGGAAAGTTAACCTAAGGTGTTTCCATTAGGTTTGCAGTAAGTGCTTTGGTGTAAAATTGAAATGTATACTATTTGTATTGTAAAAGCATTGCATGCACTGAGAAACCAACTTTTTTGTCTTGATGAGCACAGGTATGAAACAACTTTCAGACATCTCAGAATCATGTGGGAAGTTAATCTAAGTTGTTTCCATTAGTTTTGCCGTAAGTATTTTGGTGTAAAATTGAAATGTATACTATTTGTATTGTCTTAGCATTGCATGCACTGAGATAACAACTTTTTTGTGTTGATGTGTACAGCCATGAAACAACTTTCAAACTACTCATAATCATGTGGGAAGTTAACCTAAGGTGTTTCCATTAGTTTGCAGTAAGTACTTTGGTGTAAAATTCAGATGTGTACTACCTTAATGTCAGAGCATAGTAGTACTGAGAAAGTAACTTTTTTATCTTGATGGACTGAGGCATGAAACAACTTTAAACCTTGTCATACTCATCTGGGAAGTTAACCAAATGTGTTTGCATTAGGTTTGCAGTCAGGAGTTTTGAGTACAATTGAAATGTATACTACTTTTATGTCAAAGCATTCTATTCACTGTGAAATCAACTTTTTTGTCTTTATGTGCACAGGTATGAAACAACTTTCAGACATCTCAGAATCATGTGGGAAGTTAACTTAAAGTGTTTTCATTAGGATTGCAGTAAGTGCTTTGGTGTAAAATTGAAATGTATACTATTTGTATTGTCTAAGCATTGCATGCACTGAGATAACAACTTTTTTGTGTTGATGTGTACAGCCATGAAACAACTTTCAAACTACTCATAATCATGTGGAAAGTTAACCAAAGGTGTTTCCATTGGGTTTGCAGTAAGTGCTTTGGTGTAAAATTGAAATGTATACTATTTGTATTGTCTAAGCATTGCATGCACTGAGACAACAACTTTTTTCTGTTGATGTGTACATCCATGAAACAACTTTAAACCTACTCATACTCATGTGGGAAGTTAACCAAATGTGTTTGCGTTAGGTTTGCAGTCAGGACTTTTGAGTACAATTGAAATGTATACTACCTTTATGTCAAAGCATTCTATTCACTGTGAAATCAACTTTTTTGTCTTTATCTGCACAGGTATGAAACAACTTTCAGACATCTCAGAATCATGTGGGAAGTTAACCTAAAGTGTTTCCATTAGGTTTGCAGTAAGTGCTTTGGTGTAAAATTGAAATGTATACTATTTGTATTGTCTAAGCATTGCATACACTGAGATAACAACTTTTTTGTGTTGATGTGTACAGCCATGAAACAACTTTCAAACTACTCATAATCATGTGGAAAGTTAACCAAAGGTGTTTCCATTAGGTTTGCAGTAAGTGCTTTGGTGTAAAATTGAAATGTATACTATATGTTTTGTAAAAGCATTGCATGCACTGAAAAAACAACTTTTTTGTCTTGATGTGCACAGGTATGAAACAACTTTCAGACATCTCAGAATCATGTGGGAAGTTAATCTGAGTTGTTTCCTTTAGGTTTGCAGTAAGTACTTTGGTGTAAAATTGAAATGTATACTATTTGTATTGTCTAACCATTGCATGCACTGAGATAACAACTTTTTTGTGTTGATGTGTACAGCCATGAAACAACTTTCAAACTACTCATAATCATGTGGGAAGTTAACCTAAGGTGTTTCCAATAGTTAGCAGTAAGTACTTTGGTGTAAAATTGAGATGTATACTACCTTAATGTCAGAGCATAGTAGTACTGAGAAAGTAACTTTTTTGTCTTGATGAACTGAGGCATGAAACAACTTTAAACCTAGTCATACTCATCTGGGAAGTTAACCAAATGTGTTTGCATTAGGTTTGCAGTCAGGACGTTTGAGTACAATTGAAATATATACTACTTTTATGTCAAAGCATTCTATTCACTGTGAAATCAACTTTTTTGTCTTTATATGCACAGGTATGAAACAACTTTCAGACATCTCAGAATCATGTGGGAAGTTAACTTAAAGTGTTTTCATTAGGATTGCAGTAAGTGCTTTGGTGTAAAATTGAAATGTATACTATTTGTATTGTCTAAGCATTGCATGCACTGAGATAACAACTTTTTTGTGTTGATGTGTACAGCCATGAAACAACTTTCAAACTACTCATAATCATGTGGAAAGTTAACCTAAAGTGTTTCCATTAGGTTTGCAGTAAGTGCTTTGGTGTAAAATTGAAATGTATACTATTTGTATTGTCTAAGCATTGCATGCACTGAGACAACAACTTTTTTCTGTTGATGTGTACAGCCATGAAACAACTTTAAACCTACTCATACTCATGTGGGAAGTTAACCAAATGTGTTTGCGTTAGGTTTGCAGTCAGGACTTTTGAGTACAATTGAAATGTATACTACCTTTATGTCAAAGCATTCTATTCACTGTGAAATCAACTTTTTTGTCTTTATCTGCACAGGTATGAAACAACTTTCAGACATCTCAGAATCATGTGGGAAGTTAACCTAAAGTGTTTCCATTAGGTTTGCAGTAAGTGCTTTGGTGTAAAATTGAAATGTATACTATTTGTATTGTCTAAGCATTGCATACACTGAGATAACAACTTTTTTGTGTTGATGTGTACAGCCATGAAACAACTTTCAAACTACTCATAATCATGTGGAAAGTTAACCAAAGGTGTTTCCATTAGGTTTGCAGTAAGTGCTTTGGTGTAAAATTGAAATGTATACTATATGTTTTGTAAAAGCATTGCATGCACTGAAAAAACAACTTTTTTGTCTTGATGTGCACAGGTATGAAACAACTTTCAGACATCTCAGAATCATGTGGGAAGTTAATCTGAGTTGTTTCCTTTAGGTTTGCAGTAAGTACTTTGGTGTAAAATTGAAATGTATACTATTTGTATTGTCTAACCATTGCATGCACTGAGATAACAACTTTTTTGTGTTGATGTGTACAGCCATGAAACAACTTTCAAACTACTCATAATCATGTGGGAAGTTAACCTAAGGTGTTTCCAATAGTTAGCAGTAAGTACTTTGGTGTAAAATTGAGATGTATACTACCTTAATGTCAGAGCATAGAAGTACTGAGAAAGTAACTTTTTTGACTTGATGAACTGAGGCATGAAACAACTTTAAACCTAGTCATACTCATCTGGGAAGTTAACCAAATGTGTTTGCATTAGGTTTGCAGTCAGGACGTTTGAGTACAATTGAAATGTATACTACTTTTATGTCAAAGCATTCTAATCACTGTGAAATCAACTTTTTTGTCTTTATCTGCACAGGTATGAAACAACTTTCAGACATCTCAGAATCATGTGGGAAGTTAACCTAAAGTGTTTCCATTAGGTTTGCAGTAAGTGCTTTGGTGTAGAATTGAAATGTATACTATTTGTATTGTCTAAGCATTGCATACACTGAGATAACAACTTTTTTGCGTTGATGTGTACAGCCATGAAACAACTTTCAAACTACTCATAATCATGTGGAAAGTTAACCAAAGGTGTTTCCATTAGGTTTGCAGTAAGTGCTTTGGTGTAAAATTGAAATGTATACTATATGTTTTGTAAAAGCATTGCATGCACTGAAAAAACAACTTTTTTGTCTTGATGTCCACAGGTATGAAACAACTTTCAGACATCTCAGAATCATGTGGGAAGTTAATCTGAGTTGTTTCCTTTAGGTTTGCAGTAAGTACTTTGGTGTAAAATTGAAATGTATACTATTTGTATTGTCTAACCATTGCATGCACTGAGATAACAACTTTTTTGTGTTGATGTGTACAGCCATGAAACAACTTTCAAACTACTCATAATCATGTGGGAAGTTAACCTAAGGTGTTTCCAATAGTTAGCAGTAAGTACTTTGGTGTAAAATTGAGATGTATACTACCTTAATGTCAGAGCATAGTAGTACTGAGAAAGTAACTTTTTTGTCTTGATGAACTGAGGCATGAAACAACTTTAAACCTAGTCATACTCATCTGGGAAGTTAACCAAATGTGTTTGCATTAGGTTTGCAGTCAGGACGTTTGAGTACAATTGAAATATATACTACTTTTATGTCAAAGCATTCTATTCACTGTGAAATCAACTTTTTTGTCTTTATATGCACAGGTATGAAACAACTTTCAGACATCTCAGAATCATGTGGGAAGTTAACTTAAAGTGTTTTCATTAGGATTGCAGTAAGTGCTTTGGTGTAAAATTGAAATGTATACTATTTGTATTGTCTAAGCATTGCATGCACTGAGATAACAACTTTTTTGTGTTGATGTGTACAGCCATGAAACAACTTTCAAACTACTCATAATCATGTGGAAAGTTAACCTAAAGTGTTTCCATTAGGTTTGCAGTAAGTGCTTTGGTGTAAAATTGAAATGTATACTATTTGTATTGTCTAAGCATTGCATGCACTGAGACAACAACTTTTTTCTGTTGATGTGTACAGCCATGAAACAACTTTAAACCTACTCATACTCATGTGGGAAGTTAACCAAATGTGTTTGCGTTAGGTTTGCAGTCAGGACTTTTGAGTACAATTGAAATGTATACTACCTTTATGTCAAAGCATTCTATTCACTGTGAAATCAACTTTTTTGTCTTTATCTGCACAGGTATGAAACAACTTTCAGACATCTCAGAATCATGTGGGAAGTTAACCTAAAGTGTTTCCATTAGGTTTGCAGTAAGTGCTTTGGTGTAAAATTGAAATGTATACTATTTGTATTGTCTAAGCATTGCATACACTGAGATAACAACTTTTTTGTGTTGATGTGTACAGCCATGAAACAACTTTCAAACTACTCATAATCATGTGGAAAGTTAACCAAAGGTGTTTCCATTAGGTTTGCAGTAAGTGCTTTGGTGTAAAATTGAAATGTATACTATATGTTTTGTAAAAGCATTGCATGCACTGAAAAAACAACTTTTTTGTCTTGATGTGCACAGGTATGAAACAACTTTCAGACATCTCAGAATCATGTGGGAAGTTAATCTGAGTTGTTTCCTTTAGGTTTGCAGTAAGTACTTTGGTGTAAAATTGAAATGTATACTATTTGTATTGTCTAACCATTGCATGCACTGAGATAACAACTTTTTTGTGTTGATGTGTACAGCCATGAAACAACTTTCAAACTACTCATAATCATGTGGGAAGTTAACCTAAGGTGTTTCCAATAGTTAGCAGTAAGTACTTTGGTGTAAAATTGAGATGTATACTACCTTAATGTCAGAGCATAGAAGTACTGAGAAAGTAACTTTTTTGACTTGATGAACTGAGGCATGAAACAACTTTAAACCTAGTCATACTCATCTGGGAAGTTAACCAAATGTGTTTGCATTAGGTTTGCAGTCAGGACGTTTGAGTACAATTGAAATGTATACTACTTTTATGTCAAAGCATTCTAATCACTGTGAAATCAACTTTTTTGTCTTTATCTGCACAGGTATGAAACAACTTTCAGACATCTCAGAATCATGTGGGAAGTTAACCTAAAGTGTTTCCATTAGGTTTGCAGTAAGTGCTTTGGTGTAGAATTGAAATGTATACTATTTGTATTGTCTAAGCATTGCATACACTGAGATAACAACTTTTTTGCGTTGATGTGTACAGCCATGAAACAACTTTCAAACTACTCATAATCATGTGGAAAGTTAACCAAAGGTGTTTCCATTAGGTTTGCAGTAAGTGCTTTGGTGTAAAATTGAAATGTATACTATATGTTTTGTAAAAGCATTGCATGCACTGAAAAAACAACTTTTTTGTCTTGATGTCCACAGGTATGAAACAACTTTCAGACATCTCAGAATCATGTGGGAAGTTAATCTGAGTTGTTTCCTTTAGGTTTGCAGTAAGTACTTTGGTGTAAAATTGAAATGTATACTATTTGTATTGTCTAACCATTGCATGCACTGAGATAACAACTTTTTTGTGTTGATGTGTACAGCCATGAAACAACTTTCAAACTACTCATAATCATGTGGGAAGTTAACCTAAGGTGTTTCCAATAGTTAGCAGTAAGTATTTTGGTGTAAAATTGAGATGTATACTACCTTAATGTCAGAGCATAGTAGTACTGAGAAAGTAACTTTTTTGTCTTGATGAACTGAGGCATGAAACAACTTTAAACCTAGTCATACTCATCTGGGAAGTTAACCAAATGTGTTTGCATTAGGTTTGCAGTCAGGACGTTTGAGTACAATTGAAATGTATACTACTTTTATGTCAAAGCATTCTAATCACTGTGAAATCAACTTTTTTGTTTTTATGTGCACAGGTATGAAACAACTTTCAGACATCTCAGAATCATGTGGGAAGTTAACCTAGAGTGTTTTCATTAGGATTACAGTAAGTGCTTTCGTGTAAAATTGAAATGTATACTATTTGTATTGTCTAAGCATTGCATGCACTGAGATAACAACTTTTTTGTGTTGATGTGTACAGCCATGAAACAACTTTCAAACTACTAATAATCATGTGGAACGTTAACCTAAAGTGTTTCCATTAGGTTTGCAGTAAGTGCTTTGGTGTAAAATTGAAATGTATACTACTTTTATGTCAAAGCATTCTATTCACTGTAAAATCAACTTGTTTGTCTTTATGTGCACAGGTATGAAACAACTTTCAGACATCTCAGAATCATGTGGGAAGTTAACCTAAGGTGTTTCCATTAGGTTTGAAGTAAGTGCTTTGGAGTAAAATTGAAATGTATACTATTTGTATTGTCTAAGCATTGCATGCACTGAGATAACAACTTTTTTCTGTTGATGTGTACAGCCATGAAACAACTTTCAAACTACTCATAATCATGTGGAAAGTTAACCTAAGGTGTTTCCATTAGGTTTGCAGTAAGTGCTTTGGTGTAAAATTGAAATGTATACTATTTGTATTGTCTAAGCATTGCATGCACTGAGATAACAACTTTTTTGTGTTGATGTGCACAGGTATGAAACAACTTTCAGACATCTCAGAATCATGTGGGAAGTTAATCTGAGTTGTTTCCATTAGGTTTCCAGTAAGTGCTTTGGTGTAAAATTGAGATGTATACTATCTTAATGTCAGAGCAGAGTGGCACTGAGAAGTAACTTTTTTGTCTTGATGAAGTGAGGCATGAAACAACTTTAAACCTACTCATACTCATGTGGGAAGTTAACCAAAGATGTTTCCATTAGGTTTGCAGTCAGGACTTTTGAGTACAATTGAAATGGAAACTACATTTATGTCAAAGCATTCTATTCACTGTGAAATCAACTTTTTTGTCTTTATGTGCACAGGTATGAAACAACTTTCAGACATCTCAGAATGATGTGGGAAGTTAACCTAAAGTGTTTCCATTAGGTTTGCAGTAAGTGCTTTGGTTTAAAATTGAAATGTATACTATTTGTATTGTCTAAGCATTGCATGCACTGAGATAACAACTTTTTTCTGTTGATGTGTACAGCCATGAAACAACTTTAAACCTACTCATACTCATGTGGGAAGTTAACCAAATGTGTTTGCATTAGGTTTGCAGTCAGGACTTATGAGTACAATTGAAATGTATGCTACTTTTATGTCAAAGCATTCTATTCACTGTGAAATCAACTTTTTTCTCTTTATCTGCACAGGTATGAAACAACTTTCAGACATCTCAGAATCATGTGGGAAGTTAACCTAAAGTGTTTCCATTAGGTTTGCAGTAAGTGCTTTGGTGTAAAATTGAAATATATACTATTTCTATTGTAAAAGCATTGTATGCACTGAGATAACAACTTTTTTGTGTTGATGGGTACAGCCGTGAAACAACTTTCAAACTACTCATAATCATGTGGGAAGTTAACCTAAGGTGTTTCCATTAGTTAGCAGTAAGTACTTTGGTGTAAAATTGAGATGTATACTATTTGTATTGTCTAAGCATTGCATGCACTGAGATAACAACTTTTTTGTGTTGATGTGTACAGCCATGAAACAACTTTCAAACTACTCATAATCATGTGGAAAGTTAACCTAAGGTGTTTCCATTAGGTTTGCAGTAAGTGCTTTGGTGTAAAATTGAAATGTATACTATATGTTTTGTAAAAGCATTGCATGCACTGAGAAAACAACTCTTTTGTCTTGATGTGCACAGGTATGAAACAACCTTCAGACATCTCAGAATCATGTGGGAAGTTAATCTGAGTTGTTTCCATTAGGTTTGCAGTAAGTACTTTGGTGTAAAATTGAAATGTATACTATTTGTATTGTCTAAGCATTGCATGCACTGAGATAACAACTTTTTTGTGTTGATGTGTACAGCCATGAAACAACTTTCAAACTACTCATAATCATGTGGAAAGTTAACCTAAGGTGTTTCCATTAGGTTTGCAGTAAGTGCTTTGGTGTAAAATTGAAATGTATACTATATGTTTTGTAAAAGCATTGCATGCACTGAGAAGACAACTTTTTTGTCTTGATGTGCACAGGTATGAAACAACTTTCAGACATCTCAGAATCATGTGGGAAGTTAATCTGAGTTGTTTCCATTAGGTTTGCAGTAAGTACTTTGGTGTAAAATTGAAATGTATACTATTTGTATTGTCTAAGCATTGCATGCACTGAGATAACAACTTTTTTGTGTTGATGTGTACAGCCATGAAACAACTTTCAAACTACTCATAATCATGTGGGAAGTTAACCTAAGGTGTTTCCATTAGTTAGCAGTAAGTACTTTGGTGTAAAATTGAGTTGTATACTACCTTAATGTCAGAGCATAGTAGTACTGAGAAAGTAACTTTTTTGTCTTGATGAACTGAGGCATGAAACAACTTTAAACCTAGTCATACTCATCTGGGAAGTTAACCAAATGTGTTTGCATTAGGTTTGCAGTCTGGACGTTTGAGTACAATTGAAATGTATACTACTTTTATGTCAAAGCATTCTATTCACTGTGAAATCAACTTTTTTGTCTTTATGTGCACAGGTATGAAACAACTTTCAGACATCTCTGAATCATGTGGGAAGTTAACCTAAAGTGTTTCCATTAGGATTGCAGTAAGTGCTTTGGTGTAAAATTGAAATGTATACTATTTGTCTTGTCTAAGCATTGCATGCACTGAGATAACAACTTTTTTGTGTTGATGTGTACAGCCATGAAACAACTTTCAAACTACTCATAATCATGTGGAAAGTTAACCTAAGGTGTTTCCATTAGGTTTGCAGTAAGTATTTTGTTGTAAAATTGAAATGTATACTACTTTTATGTCAAAGCATTCTATTCACTGTAAAATCAACTTTTTTGTCTTTATGTGCACAGGTATGAAACAACTTTCAGACATCTCAGAATCATGAGGGAAGTTAACCTAAAGTGTTTCCATTAGGTTTGCAGTAAGTGCTTTGGTTTAAAATTGAAATGTATACTATTTGTATTGTCTAAGCATTGCATGCACTGAGATAACAACTTTTTTCTGTTGATGTGTACAGCCATGAAACAACTTTAAACCTACTCATACTCATGTGGGAAGTTAACCAAATGTGTTTGCATTAGGTTTGCAGTCAGGACTTATGAGTACAATTGAAATGTATACTACTTTTATGTCAAAGCATTCTATTCACTGTGAAATCAACTTTTTTGTCTTTATGTGCACAGGTATGAAACAACTTTCAGACATCTCAGAATCATGTGGGAAGTTAATCTAAGTTGTTTCCATTAGGTTTGCAGTAAGTGCTTTGGTGTAAAATTGAAATGTAGACTATTTGTATTGTCTAAGCATTGCATGCACTGAGATAACAACTTTTTTGTGTTGATGTGTACAGCCATGAAACAACTTTCAAACTACTCATAATCATGTGGGAAGTTAACCTAAGGTGTTTCCATTAGTTAGCAGTAAGTACTTTGGTGTAAAATTGAGATGTATACTATTTGTATTGTCTAAGCATTGCATGCACTGAGATAACAACTTTTTTGTGTTGATGTGTACAGCCATGAAACAACTTTCAAACTACTCATAATCATGTGGGAAGTTAACCTAAGGTGTTTCCATTAGTTTGCAGTAAGTACTTTGGTGTAAAATTCAGATGTGTACTACCTTAATGTCAGAGCATAGTAGTACTGAGAAAGTAACTTTTTTGTCTTGATGAACTGAGGCATGAAACAACTTTAAACCTAGTCATACTCATCTGGGAAGTTAACCAAATGTGTTTGCATTAGGTTTGCAGTCAGGACGTTTGAGTACAATTGAAATGTATACTACTTTTATGTCAAAGCATTCTAATCACTGTGAAATCAACTTTTTTGTCTTTATGTGCACAGGTATGAAACAACTTTCAGACATCTCAGAATCATGTGGGAAGTTAACCTAGAGTGTTTTCATTAGGATTACAGTAAGTGCTTTCGTGTAAAATTGAAATGTATACTATTTGTATTGTCTAAGCATTGCATGCACTGAGATAACAACTTTTTTGTGTTGATGTGTAAAGCCATGAAACAACTTTCAAACTACTAATAATCATGTGGAACGTTAACCTAAAGTGTTTCCATTAGGTTTGCAGTAAGTGCTTTGGTGTAAAATTGAAATGTATACTACTTTTATGTCAAAGCATTCTATTCACTGTAAAATCAACTTGTTTGTCTTTATGTGCACAGGTATGAAACAAGTTTCAGACATCTCAGAATCATGTGGGAAGTTAACCTAAGGTGTTTCCATTAGGTTTGCAGTAAGTGCTTTGGAGTAAAATTGAAATGTATACTACTTGTATTGTCTAAGCATTGCATGCACTGAGATAACAACTTTTTTCTGTTGATGTGTACAGCCATGAAACAACTTTCAAACTACTCATAATCATGTGGAAAGTTAACCTAAGGTGTTTCCATTAGGTTTGCAGTAAGTGCTTTGGTGTAAAATTGAAATGTATACTATTTGTATTGTAAAAGCATTGCATGCACTGAGAAACCAACTTTTTTGTCTTGATGAGCACAGGTATGAAACAACTTTCAGACATCTCAGAATCATGTGGGAAGTTAATCTAAGTTGTTTCCATTAGTTTTGCCGTAAGTATTTTGGTGTAAAATTGAAATGTATACTATTTGTATTGTCTTAGCATTGCATGCACTGAGATAACAACTTTTTTGTGTTGATGTGTACAGCCATGAAACAACTTTCAAACTACTCATAATCATGTGGGAAGTTAACCTAAGGTGTTTCCATTAGTTTGCAGTAAGTACTTTGGTGTAAAATTCAGATGTGTACTACCTTAATGTCAGAGCATAGTAGTACTGAGAAAGTAACTTTTTTATCTTGATGGACTGAGGCATGAAACAACTTTAAACCTTGTCATACTCATCTGGGAAGTTAACCAAATGTGTTTGCATTAGGTTTGCAGTCAGGAGTTTTGAGTACAATTGAAATGTATACTACTTTTATGTCAAAGCATTCTATTCACTGTGAAATCAACTTTTTTGTCTTTATGTGCACAGGTATGAAACAACTTTCAGACATCTCAGAATCATGTGGGAAGTTAACTTAAAGTGTTTTCATTAGGATTGCAGTAAGTGCTTTGGTGTAAAATTGAAATGTATACTATTTGTATTGTCTAAGCATTGCATGCACTGAGATAACAACTTTTTTGTGTTGATGTGTACAGCCATGAAACAACTTTCAAACTACTCATAATCATGTGGAAAGTTAACCAAAGGTGTTTCCATTAGGTTTGCAGTAAGTGCTTTGGTGTAAAATTGAAATGTATACTATTTGTATTGTCTAAGCATTGCATGCACTGAGACAACAACTTTTTTCTGTTGATGTGTACATCCATGAAACAACTTTAAACCTACTCATACTCATGTGGGAAGTTAACCAAATGTGTTTGCGTTAGGTTTGCAGTCAGGACTTTTGAGTACAATTGAAATGTATACTACCTTTATGTCAAAGCATTCTATTCACTGTGAAATCAACTTTTTTGTCTTTATCTGCACAGGTATGAAACAACTTTCAGACATCTCAGAATCATGTGGGAAGTTAACCTAAAGTGTTTCCATTAGGTTTGCAGTAAGTGCTTTGGTGTAAAATTGAAATGTATACTATTTGTATTGTCTAAGCATTGCATACACTGAGATAACAACTTTTTTGTGTTGATGTGTACAGCCATGAAACAACTTTCAAACTAATCATAATCATGTGGAAAGTTAACCAAAGGTGTTTCCATTAGGTTTGCAGTAAGTGCTTTGGTGTAAAATTGAAATGTATACTATATGTTTTGTAAAAGCATTGCATGCACTGAAAAAACAACTTTTTTGTCTTGATGTGCACAGGTATGAAACAACTTTCAGACATCTCAGAATCATGTGGGAAGTTAATCTGAGTTGTTTCCTTTAGGTTTGCAGTAAGTACTTTGGTGTAAAATTGAAATGTATACTATTTGTATTGTCTAACCATTGCATGCACTGAGATAACAACTTTTTTGTGTTGATGTGTACAGCCATGAAACAACTTTCAAACTACTCATAATCATGTGGGAAGTTAACCTAAGGTGTTTCCAATAGTTAGCAGTAAGTACTTTGGTGTAAAATTGAGATGTATACTACCTTAATGTCAGAGCATAGTAGTACTGAGAAAGTAACTTTTTTGTCTTGATGAACTGAGGCATGAAACAACTTTAAACCTAGTCATACTCATCTGGGAAGTTAACCAAATGTGTTTGCATTAGGTTTGCAGTCAGGACGTTTGAGTACAATTGAAATATATACTACTTTTATGTCAAAGCATTCTATTCACTGTGAAATCAACTTTTTTGTCTTTATATGCACAGGTATGAAGCAACTTTCAGACATCTCAGAATCATGTGGGAAGTTAACTTAAAGTGTTTTCATTAGGATTGCAGTAAGTGCTTTGGTGTAAAATTGAAATGTATACTATTTGTATTGTCTAAGCATTGCATGCACTGAGATAACAACTTTTTTGTGTTGATGTGTACAGCCATGAAACAACTTTCAAACTACTCATAATCATGTGGAAAGTTAACCTAAAGTGTTTCCATTAGGTTTGCAGTAAGTGCTTTGTTGTAAAATTGAAATGTATACTATTTGTATTGTCTAAGCATTGCATGCACTGAGACAACAACTTTTTTCTGTTGATGTGTACAGCCATGAAACAACTTTAAACCTACTCATACTCATGTGGGAAGTTAACCAAATGTGTTTGCGTTAGGTTTGCAGTCAGGACTTTTGAGTACAATTGAAATGTATACTACCTTTATGTCAAAGCATTCTATTCACTGTGAAATCAACTTTTTTGTCTTTATCTGCACAGGTATGAAACAACTTTCAGACATCTCAGAATCATGTGGGAAGTTAACCTAAAGTGTTTCCATTAGGTTTGCAGTAAGTGCTTTGGTGTAAAATTGAAATGTATACTATTTGTATTGTCTAAGCATTGCATACACTGAGATAACAACTTTTTTGTGTTGATGTGTACAGCCATGAAACAACTTTCAAACTACTCATAATCATGTGGAAAGTTAACCAAAGGTGTTTCCATTAGGTTTGCAGTAAGTGCTTTGGTGTAAAATTGAAATGTATACTATATGTTTTGTAAAAGCATTGCATGCACTGAAAAAACAACTTTTTTGTCTTGATGTCCACAGGTATGAAACAACTTTCAGACATCTCAGAATCATGTGGGAAGTTAATCTGAGTTGTTTCCTTTAGGTTTGCAGTAAGTACTTTGGTGTAAAATTGAAATGTATACTATTTGTATTGTCTAACCATTGCATGCACTGAGATAACAACTTTTTTGTGTTGATGTGTACAGCCATGAAACAACTTTCAAACTACTCATAATCATGTGGGAAGTTAACCTAAGGTGTTTCCAATAGTTAGCAGTAAGTACTTTGGTGTAAAATTGAGATGTATACTACCTTAATGTCAGAGCATAGAAGTACTGAGAAAGTAACTTTTTTGACTTGATGAACTGAGGCATGAAACAACTTTAAACCTAGTCATACTCATCTGGGAAGTTAACCAAATGTGTTTGCATTAGGTTTGCAGTCAGGACGTTTGAGTACAATTGAAATGTATACTACTTTTATGTCAAAGCATTCTAATCACTGTGAAATCAACTTTTTTGTCTTTATCTGCACAGGTATGAAACAACTTTCAGACATCTCAGAATCATGTGGGAAGTTAACCTAAAGTGTTTCCATTAGGTTTGCAGTAAGTGCTTTGGTGTAGAATTGAAATGTATACTATTTGTATTGTCTAAGCATTGCATACACTGAGATAACAACTTTTTTGCGTTGATGTGTACAGCCATGAAACAACTTTCAAACTACTCATAATCATGTGGAAAGTTAACCAAAGGTGTTTCCATTAGGTTTGCAGTAAGTGCTTTGGTGTAAAATTGAAATGTATACTATATGTTTTGTAAAAGCATTGCATGCACTGAAAAAACAACTTTTTTGTCTTGATGTCCACAGGTATGAAACAACTTTCAGACATCTCAGAATCATGTGGGAAGTTAATCTGAGTTGTTTCCTTTAGGTTTGCAGTAAGTACTTTGGTGTAAAATTGAAATGTATACTATTTGTATTGTCTAACCATTGCATGCACTGAGATAACAACTTTTTTGTGTTGATGTGTACAGCCATGAAACAACTTTCAAACTACTCATAATCATGTGGGAAGTTAACCTAAGGTGTTTCCAATAGTTAGCAGTAAGTATTTTGGTGTAAAATTGAGATGTATACTACCTTAATGTCAGAGCATAGTAGTACTGAGAAAGTAACTTTTTTGTCTTGATGAACTGAGGCATGAAACAACTTTAAACCTAGTCATACTCATCTGGGAAGTTAACCAAATGTGTTTGCATTAGGTTTGCAGTCAGGACGTTTGAGTACAATTGAAATGTATACTACTTTTATGTCAAAGCATTCTAATCACTGTGAAATCAACTTTTTTGTCTTTATGTGCACAGGTATGAAACAACTTTCAGACATCTCAGAATCATGTGGGAAGTTAACCTAGAGTGTTTTCATTAGGATTACAGTAAGTGCTTTCGTGTAAAATTGAAATGTATACTATTTGTATTGTCTAAGCATTGCATGCACTGAGATAACAACTTTTTTGTGTTGATGTGTACAGCCATGAAACAACTTTCAAACTACTAATAATCATGTGGAACGTTAACCTAAAGTGTTTCCATTAGGTTTGCAGTAAGTGCTTTGGTGTAAAATTGAAATGTATACTACTTTTATGTCAAAGCATTCTATTCACTGTAAAATCAACTTGTTTGTCTTTATGTGCACAGGTATGAAACAACTTTCAGACATCTCAGAATCATGTGGGAAGTTAACCTAAGGTGTTTCCATTAGGTTTGAAGTAAGTGCTTTGGAGTAAAATTGAAATGTATACTATTTGTATTGTCTAAGCATTGCATGCACTGAGATAACAACTTTTTTCTGTTGATGTGTACAGCCATGAAACAACTTTCAAACTACTCATAATGATGTGGAAAGTTAACCTAAGGTGTTTCCATTAGGTTTGCAGTAAGTGCTTTGGTGTAAAATTGAAATGTATACTATTTGTATTGTAAAAGCATTGCATGCACTGAGAAACCAACTTTTTTGTCTTGATGTGCACAGGTATGAAACAACTTTGAGACATCTCAGAATCATGTGGGAAATTAATCTAAGTTGTTTCCATTAGGTTTGCAGTAAGTATTTTGGTGTAAAATTGAAATGTATACTATTTGTATTGTCTAAGCATTGCATGCACTGAGATAACAACTTTTTTCTGTTGATGTGTACAGCCATGAAACAACTTTCAAACTACTCATAATCATGTGGAAAGTTAACCTAAGGTGTTTCCATTAGGTTTGCAGTAAGTGCTTTGGTGTAAAATTGAAATGTATACTATTTGTATTGTCTAAGCATTGCATGCACTGAGATAACAACTTTTTTGTGTTGATGTGCACAGGTATGAAACAACTTTCAGACATCTCAGAATCATGTGGGAAGTTAATCTGAGTTGTTTCCATTAGGTTTCCAGTAAGTGCTTTGGTGTAAAATTGAGATGTATACTATCTTAATGTCAGAGCAGAGTGGCACTGAGAAGTAACTTTTTTGTCTTGATGAAGTGAGGCATGAAACAACTTTAAACCTACTCATACTCATGTGGGAAGTTAACCAAAGATGTTTCCATTAGGTTTGCAGTCAGGACTTTTGAGTACAATTGAAATGGAAACTACATTTATGTCAAAGCATTCTATTCACTGTGAAATCAACTTTTTTGTCTTTATGTGCACAGGTATGAAACAACTTTCAGACATCTCAGAATGATGTGGGAAGTTAACCTAAAGTGTTTCCATTAGGTTTGCGGTAAGTGCTTTGGTTTAAAATTGAAATGTATACTATTTGTATTGTCTAAGCATTGCATGCACTGAGATAACAACTTTTTTTCTGTTGATGTGTACAGCCATGAAACAACTTTAAACCTACTCATACTCATGTGGGAAGTTAACCAAATGTGTTTGCATTAGGTTTGCAGTCAGGACTTATGAGTACAATTGAAATGTATGCTACTTTTATGTCAAAGCATTCTATTCACTGTGAAATCAACTTTTTTCTCTTTATCTGCACAGGTATGAAACAACTTTCAGACATCTCAGAATCATGTGGGAAGTTAACCTAAAGTGTTTCCATTAGGTTTGCAGTAAGTGCTTTGGTGTAAAATTGAAATATATACTATTTCTATTGTAAAAGCATTGTATGCACTGAGATAACAACTTTTTTGTGTTGATGGGTACAGCCGTGAAACAACTTTCAAACTACTCATAATCATGTGGGAAGTTAACCTAAGGTGTTTCCATTAGTTAGCAGTAAGTACTTTGGTGTAAAATTGAGATGTATACTATTTGTATTGTCTAAGCATTGCATGCACTGAGATAACAACTTTTTTGTGTTGATGTGTACAGCCATGAAACAACTTTCAAACTACTCATAATCATGTGGAAAGTTAACCTAAGGTGTTTCCATTAGGTTTGCAGTAAGTGCTTTGGTGTAAAATTGAAATGTATACTATATGTTTTGTAAAAGCATTGCATGCACTGAGAAAACAACTCTTTTGTCTTGATGTGCACAGGTATGAAACAACCTTCAGACATCTCAGAATCATGTGGGAAGTTAATCTGAGTTGTTTCCATTAGGTTTGCAGTAAGTACTTTGGTGTAAAATTGAAATGTATACTATTTGTATTGTCTAAGCATTGCATGCACTGAGATAACAACTTTTTTGTGTTGATGTGTACAGCCATGAAACAACTTTCAAACTACTCATAATCATGTGGAAAGTTAACCTAAGGTGTTTCCATTAGGTTTGCAGTAAGTGCTTTGGTGTAAAATTGAAATGTATACTATATGTTTTGTAAAAGCATTGCATGCACTGAGAAGACAACTTTTTTGTCTTGATGTGCACAGGTATGAAACAACTTTCAGACATCTCAGAATCATGTGGGAAGTTAATCTGAGTTGTTTCCATTAGGTTTGCAGTAAGTACTTTGGTGTAAAATTGAAATGTATACTATTTGTATTGTCTAAGCATTGCATGCACTGAGATAACAACTTTTTTGTGTTGATGTGTACAGCCATGAAACAACTTTCAAACTACTCATATCATGTGGGAAGTTAACCTAAGGTGTTTCCATTAGTTAGCAGTAAGTACTTTGGTGTAAAATTGAGTTGTATACTACCTTAATGTCAGAGCATAGTAGTACTGAGAAAGTAACTTTTTTGTCTTGATGAACTGAGGCATGAAACAACTTTAAACCTAGTCATACTCATCTGGGAAGTTAACCAAATGTGTTTGCATTAGGTTTGCAGTCTGGACGTTTGAGTACAATTGAAATGTATACTACTTTTATGTCAAAGCATTCTATTCACTGTGAAATCAACTTTTTTGTCTTTATGTGCACAGGTATGAAACAACTTTCAGACATCTCAGAATCATGTGGGAAGTTAACCTAGAGTGTTTTCATTAGGATTACAGTAAGTGCTTTCGTGTAAAATTGAAATGTATACTATTTGTATTGTCTAAGCATTGCATGCACTGAGATAACAACTTTTTTGTGTTGATGTGTACAGCCATGAAACAACTTTCAAACTACTAATAATCATGTGGAACGTTAACCTAAAGTGTTTCCATTAGGTTTGCAGTAAGTGCTTTGGTGTAAAATTGAAATGTATACTACTTTTATGTCAAAGCATTCTATTCACTGTAAAATCAACTTGTTTGTCTTTATGTGCACAGGTATGAAACAACTTTCAGACATCTCAGAATCATGTGGGAAGTTAACCTAAGGTGTTTCCATTAGGTTTGAAGTAAGTGCTTTGGAGTAAAATTGAAATGTATACTATTTGTATTGTCTAAGCATTGCATGCACTGAGATAACAACTTTTTTCTGTTGATGTGTACAGCCATGAAACAACTTTCAAACTACTCATAATGATGTGGAAAGTTAACCTAAGGTGTTTCCATTAGGTTTGCAGTAAGTGCTTTGGTGTAAAATTGAAATGTATACTATTTGTATTGTAAAAGCATTGCATGCACTGAGAAACCAACTTTTTTGTCTTGATGTGCACAGGTATGAAACAACTTTGAGACATCTCAGAATCATGTGGGAAATTAATCTAAGTTGTTTCCATTAGGTTTGCAGTAAGTATTTTGGTGTAAAATTGAAATGTATACTATTTGTATTGTCTAAGCATTGCATGCACTGAGATAACAACTTTTTTCTGTTGATGTGTACAGCCATGAAACAACTTTCAAACTACTCATAATCATGTGGAAAGTTAACCTAAGGTGTTTCCATTAGGTTTGCAGTAAGTGCTTTGGTGTAAAATTGAAATGTATACTATTTGTATTGTCTAAGCATTGCATGCACTGAGATAACAACTTTTTTGTGTTGATGTGCACAGGTATGAAACAACTTTCAGACATCTCAGAATCATGTGGGAAGTTAATCTGAGTTGTTTCCATTAGGTTTCCAGTAAGTGCTTTGGTGTAAAATTGAGATGTATACTATCTTAATGTCAGAGCAGAGTGGCACTGAGAAGTAACTTTTTTGTCTTGATGAAGTGAGGCATGAAACAACTTTAAACCTACTCATACTCATGTGGGAAGTTAACCAAAGATGTTTCCATTAGGTTTGCAGTCAGGACTTTTGAGTACAATTGAAATGGAAACTACATTTATGTCAAAGCATTCTATTCACTGTGAAATCAACTTTTTTGTCTTTATGTGCACAGGTATGAAACAACTTTCAGACATCTCAGAATGATGTGGGAAGTTAACCTAAAGTGTTTCCATTAGGTTTGCAGTAAGTGCTTTGGTTTAAAATTGAAATGTATACTATTTGTATTGTCTAAGCATTGCATGCACTGAGATAACAACTTTTTTCTGTTGATGTGTACAGCCATGAAACAACTTTAAACCTACTCATACTCATGTGGGAAGTTAACCAAATGTGTTTGCATTAGGTTTGCAGTCAGGACTTATGAGTACAATTGAAATGTATGCTACTTTTATGTCAAAGCATTCTATTCACTGTGAAATCAACTTTTTTCTCTTTATCTGCACAGGTATGAAACAACTTTCAGACATCTCAGAATCATGTGGGAAGTTAACCTAAAGTGTTTCCATTAGGTTTGCAGTAAGTGCTTTGGTGTAAAATTGAAATATATACTATTTCTATTGTAAAAGCATTGTATGCACTGAGATAACAACTTTTTTGTGTTGATGGGTACAGCCGTGAAACAACTTTCAAACTACTCATAATCATGTGGGAAGTTAACCTAAGGTGTTTCCATTAGTTAGCAGTAAGTACTTTGGTGTAAAATTGAGATGTATACTATTTGTATTGTCTAAGCATTGCATGCACTGAGATAACAACTTTTTTGTGTTGATGTGTACAGCCATGAAACAACTTTCAAACTACTCATAATCATGTGGAAAGTTAACCTAAGGTGTTTCCATTAGGTTTGCAGTAAGTGCTTTGGTGTAAAATTGAAATGTATACTATATGTTTTGTAAAAGCATTGCATGCACTGAGAAAACAACTCTTTTGTCTTGATGTGCACAGGTATGAAACAACCTTCAGACATCTCAGAATCATGTGGGAAGTTAATCTGAGTTGTTTCCATTAGGTTTGCAGTAAGTACTTTGGTGTAAAATTGAAATGTATACTATTTGTATTGTCTAAGCATTGCATGCACTGAGATAACAACTTTTTTGTGTTGATGTGTACAGCCATGAAACAACTTTCAAACTACTCATAATCATGTGGAAAGTTAACCTAAGGTGTTTCCATTAGGTTTGCAGTAAGTGCTTTGGTGTAAAATTGAAATGTATACTATATGTTTTGTAAAAGCATTGCATGCACTGAGAAGACAACTTTTTTGTCTTGATGTGCACAGGTATGAAACAACTTTCAGACATCTCAGAATCATGTGGGAAGTTAATCTGAGTTGTTTCCATTAGGTTTGCAGTAAGTACTTTGGTGTAAAATTGAAATGTATACTATTTGTATTGTCTAAGCATTGCATGCACTGAGATAACAACTTTTTTGTGTTGATGTGTACAGCCATGAAACAACTTTCAAACTACTCATAATCATGTGGGAAGTTAACCTAAGGTGTTTCCATTAGTTAGCAGTAAGTACTTTGGTGTAAAATTGAGTTGTATACTACCTTAATGTCAGAGCATAGTAGTACTGAGAAAGTAACTTTTTTGTCTTGATGAACTGAGGCATGAAACAACTTTAAACCTAGTCATACTCATCTGGGAAGTTAACCAAATGTGTTTGCATTAGGTTTGCAGTCTGGACGTTTGAGTACAATTGAAATGTATACTACTTTTATGTCAAAGCATTCTATTCACTGTGAAATCAACTTTTTTGTCTTTATGTGCACAGGTATGAAACAACTTTCAGACATCTCTGAATCATGTGGGAAGTTAACCTAAAGTGTTTCCATTAGGATTGCAGTAAGTGCTTTGGTGTAAAATTGAAATGTATACTATTTGTCTTGTCTAAGCATTGCATGCACTGAGATAACAACTTTTTTGTGTTGATGTGTACAGCCATGAAACAACTTTCAAACTACTCATAATCATGTGGAAAGTTAACCTAAGGTGTTTCCATTAGGTTTGCAGTAAGTATTTTGTTGTAAAATTGAAATGTATACTACTTTTATGTCAAAGCATTCTATTCACTGTAAAATCAACTTTTTTGTCTTTATGTGCACAGGTATGAAACAACTTTCAGACATCTCAGAATCATGAGGGAAGTTAACCTAAAGTGTTTCCATTAGGTTTGCAGTAAGTGCTTTGGTTTAAAATTGAAATGTATACTATTTGTATTGTCTAAGCATTGCATGCACTGAGATAACAACTTTTTTCTGTTGATGTGTACAGCCATGAAACAACTTTAAACCTACTCATACTCATGTGGGAAGTTAACCAAATGTGTTTGCATTAGGTTTGCAGTCAGGACTTATGAGTA
The DNA here is from genome assembly GCF_030028105.1 of Mobula birostris. Taxonomy (NCBI): domain Eukaryota; kingdom Metazoa; phylum Chordata; class Chondrichthyes; order Myliobatiformes; family Myliobatidae; genus Mobula; species Mobula birostris. The sequence goes on from NW_027274640.1 coordinate 47,683, forward strand.
CAATTGAAATGTATACTACTTTTATGTCAAAGCATTCTATTCACTGTGAAATCAACTTTTTTGTCTTTATGTGCACAGGTATGAAACAACTTTCAGACATCTCAGAATCATGTGGGAAGTTAATCTAAGTTGTTTCCATTAGGTTTGCAGTAAGTGCTTTGGTGTAAAATTGAAATGTAGACTATTTGTATTGTCTAAGCATTGCATGCACTGAGATAACAACTTTTTTGTGTTGATGTGTACAGCCATGAAACAACTTTCAAACTACTCATAATCATGTGGGAAGTTAACCTAAGGTGTTTCCATTAGTTAGCAGTAAGTACTTTGGTGTAAAATTGAGATGTATACTATTTGTATTGTCTAAGCATTGCATGCACTGAGATAACAACTTTTTTGTGTTGATGTGTACAGCCATGAAACAACTTTCAAACTACTCATAATCATGTGGGAAGTTAACCTAAGGTGTTTCCATTAGTTTGCAGTAAGTACTTTGGTGTAAAATTCAGATGTGTACTACCTTAATGTCAGAGCATAGTAGTACTGAGAAAGTAACTTTTTTGTCTTGATGAACTGAGGCATGAAACAACTTTAAACCTAGTCATACTCATCTGGGAAGTTAACCAAATGTGTTTGCATTAGGTTTGCAGTCAGGACGTTTGAGTACAATTGAAATGTATACTACTTTTATGTCAAAGCATTCTAATCACTGTGAAATCAACTTTTTTGTCTTTATGTGCACAGGTATGAAACAACTTTCAGACATCTCAGAATCATGTGGGAAGTTAACCTAGAGTGTTTTCATTAGGATTACAGTAAGTGCTTTCGTGTAAAATTGAAATGTATACTATTTGTATTGTCTAAGCATTGCATGCACTGAGATAACAACTTTTTTGTGTTGATGTGTACAGCCATGAAACAACTTTCAAACTACTAATAATCATGTGGAACGTTAACCTAAAGTGTTTCCATTAGGTTTGCAGTAAGTGCTTTGGTGTAAAATTGAAATGTATACTACTTTTATGTCAAAGCATTCTATTCACTGTAAAATCAACTTGTTTGTCTTTATGTGCACAGGTATGAAACAACTTTCAGACATCTCAGAATCATGTGGGAAGTTAACCTAAGGTGTTTCCATTAGGTTTGAAGTAAGTGCTTTGGAGTAAAATTGAAATGTATACTATTTGTATTGTCTAAGCATTGCATGCACTGAGATAACAACTTTTTTCTGTTGATGTGTACAGCCATGAAACAACTTTCAAACTACTCATAATGATGTGGAAAGTTAACCTAAGGTGTTTCCATTAGGTTTGCAGTAAGTGCTTTGGTGTAAAATTGAAATGTATACTATTTGTATTGTAAAAGCATTGCATGCACTGAGAAACCAACTTTTTTGTCTTGATGTGCACAGGTATGAAACAACTTTGAGACATCTCAGAATCATGTGGGAAATTAATCTAAGTTGTTTCCATTAGGTTTGCAGTAAGTATTTTGGTGTAAAATTGAAATGTATACTATTTGTATTGTCTAAGCATTGCATGCACTGAGATAACAACTTTTTTCTGTTGATGTGTACAGCCATGAAACAACTTTCAAACTACTCATAATCATGTGGAAAGTTAACCTAAGGTGTTTCCATTAGGTTTGCAGTAAGTGCTTTGGTGTAAAATTGAAATGTATACTATTTGTATTGTCTAAGCATTGCATGCACTGAGATAACAACTTTTTTGTGTTGATGTGCACAGGTATGAAACAACTTTCAGACATCTCAGAATCATGTGGGAAGTTAATCTGAGTTGTTTCCATTAGGTTTCCAGTAAGTGCTTTGGTGTAAAATTGAGATGTATACTATCTTAATGTCAGAGCAGAGTGGCACTGAGAAGTAACTTTTTTGTCTTGATGAAGTGAGGCATGAAACAACTTTAAACCTACTCATACTCATGTGGGAAGTTAACCAAAGATGTTTCCATTAGGTTTGCAGTCAGGACTTTTGAGTACAATTGAAATGGAAACTACATTTATGTCAAAGCATTCTATTCACTGTGAAATCAACTTTTTTGTCTTTATGTGCACAGGTATGAAACAACTTTCAGACATCTCAGAATGATGTGGGAAGTTAACCTAAAGTGTTTCCATTAGGTTTGCAGTAAGTGCTTTGGTTTAAAATTGAAATGTATACTATTTGTATTGTCTAAGCATTGCATGCACTGAGATAACAACTTTTTTCTGTTGATGTGTACAGCCATGAAACAACTTTAAACCTACTCATACTCATGTGGGAAGTTAACCAAATGTGTTTGCATTAGGTTTGCAGTCAGGACTTATGAGTACAATTGAAATGTATGCTACTTTTATGTCAAAGCATTCTATTCACTGTGAAATCAACTTTTTTCTCTTTATCTGCACAGGTATGAAACAACTTTCAGACATCTCAGAATCATGTGGGAAGTTAACCTAAAGTGTTTCCATTAGGTTTGCAGTAAGTGCTTTGGTGTAAAATTGAAATATATACTATTTCTATTGTAAAAGCATTGTATGCACTGAGATAACAACTTTTTTGTGTTGATGGGTACAGCCGTGAAACAACTTTCAAACTACTCATAATCATGTGGGAAGTTAACCTAAGGTGTTTCCATTAGTTAGCAGTAAGTACTTTGGTGTAAAATTGAGATGTATACTATTTGTATTGTCTAAGCATTGCATGCACTGAGATAACAACTTTTTTGTGTTGATGTGTACAGCCATGAAACAACTTTCAAACTACTCATAATCATGTGGAAAGTTAACCTAAGGTGTTTCAATTAGGTTTGCAGTAAGTGCTTTGGTGTAAAATTGAAATGTATACTATATGTTTTGTAAAAGCATTGCATGCACTGAGAAAACAACTCTTTTGTCTTGATGTGCACAGGTATGAAACAACCTTCAGACATCTCAGAATCATGTGGGAAGTTAATCTGAGTTGTTTCCATTAGGTTTGCAGTAAGTACTTTGGTGTAAAATTGAAATGTATACTATTTGTATTGTCTAAGCATTGCATGCACTGAGATAACAACTTTTTTGTGTTGATGTGTACAGCCATGAAACAACTTTCAAACTACTCATAATCATGTGGAAAGTTAACCTAAGGTGTTTCCATTAGGTTTGCAGTAAGTGCTTTGGTGTAAAATTGAAATGTATACTATATGTTTTGTAAAAGCATTGCATGCACTGAGAAGACAACTTTTTTGTCTTGATGTGCACAGGTATGAAACAACTTTCAGACATCTCAGAATCATGTGGGAAGTTAATCTGAGTTGTTTCCATTAGGTTTGCAGTAAGTACTTTGGTGTAAAATTGAAATGTATACTATTTGTATTGTCTAAGCATTGCATGCACTGAGATAACAACTTTTTTGTGTTGATGTGTACAGCCATGAAACAACTTTCAAACTACTCATAATCATGTGGGAAGTTAACCTAAGGTGTTTCCATTAGTTAGCAGTAAGTACTTTGGTGTAAAATTGAGTTGTATACTACCTTAATGTCAGAGCATAGTAGTACTGAGAAAGTAACTTTTTTGTCTTGATGAACTGAGGCATGAAACAACTTTAAACCTAGTCATACTCATCTGGGAAGTTAACCAAATGTGTTTGCATTAGGTTTGCAGTCTGGACGTTTGAGTACAATTGAAATGTATACTACTTTTATGTCAAAGCATTCTATTCACTGTGAAATCAACTTTTTTGTCTTTATGTGCACAGGTATGAAACAACTTTCAGACATCTCTGAATCATGTGGGAAGTTAACCTAAAGTGTTTCCATTAGGATTGCAGTAAGTGCTTTGGTGTAAAATTGAAATGTATACTATTTGTCTTGTCTAAGCATTGCATGCACTGAGATAACAACTTTTTTGTGTTGATGTGTACAGCCATGAAACAACTTTCAAACTACTCATAATCATGTGGAAAGTTAACCTAAGGTGTTTCCATTAGGTTTGCAGTAAGTATTTTGTTGTAAAATTGAAATGTATACTACTTTTATGTCAAAGCATTCTATTCACTGTAAAATCAACTTTTTTGTCTTTATGTGCACAGGTATGAAACAACTTTCAGACATCTCAGAATCATGAGGGAAGTTAACCTAAAGTGTTTCCATTAGGTTTGCAGTAAGTGCTTTGGTTTAAAATTGAAATGTATACTATTTGTATTGTCTAAGCATTGCATGCACTGAGATAACAACTTTTTTCTGTTGATGTGTACAGCCATGAAACAACTTTAAACCTACTCATACTCATGTGGGAAGTTAACCAAATGTGTTTGCATTAGGTTTGCAGTCAGGACTTATGAGTACAATTGAAATGTATACTACTTTTATGTCAAAGCATTCTATTCACTGTGAAATCAACTTTTTTGTCTTTATGTGCACAGGTATGAAACAACTTTCAGACATCTCAGAATCATGTGGGAAGTTAATCTAAGTTGTTTCCATTAGGTTTGCAGTAAGTGCTTTGGTGTAAAATTGAAATGTAGACTATTTGTATTGTCTAAGCATTGCATGCACTGAGATAACAACTTTTTTGTGTTGATGTGTACAGCCATGAAACAACTTTCAAACTACTCATAATCATGTGGGAAGTTAACCTAAGGTGTTTCCATTAGTTAGCAGTAAGTACTTTGGTGTAAAATTGAGATGTATACTATTTGTATTGTCTAAGCATTGCATGCACTGAGATAACAACTTTTTTGTGTTGATGTGTACAGCCATGAAACAACTTTCAAACTACTCATAATCATGTGGGAAGTTAACCTAAGGTGTTTCCATTAGTTTGCAGTAAGTACTTTGGTGTAAAATTCAGATGTGTACTACCTTAATGTCAGAGCATAGTAGTACTGAGAAAGTAACTTTTTTGTCTTGATGAACTGAGGCATGAAACAACTTTAAACCTAGTCATACTCATCTGGGAAGTTAACCAAATGTGTTTGCATTAGGTTTGCAGTCAGGACGTTTGAGTACAATTGAAATGTATACTACTTTTATGTCAAAGCATTCTAATCACTGTGAAATCAACTTTTTTGTCTTTATGTGCACAGGTATGAAACAACTTTCAGACATCTCAGAATCATGTGGGAAGTTAACCTAGAGTGTTTTCATTAGGATTGCAGTAAGTGCTTTGGTGTAAAATTGAAATGTATACTATTTGTATTGTCTAAGCATTGCATGCACTGAGATAACAACTTTTTTGTGTTGATGTGTACAGCCATGAAACAACTTTCAAACTACTAATAATCATGTGGAACGTTAACCTAAAGTGTTTCCATTAGGTTTGCAGTAAGTGCTTTGGTGTAAAATTGAAATGTATACTACTTTTATGTCAAAGCATTCTATTCACTGTAAAATCAACTTGTTTGTCTTTATGTGCACAGGTATGAAACAACTTTCAGACATCTCAGAATCATGTGGGAAGTTAACCTAAGGTGTTTCCATTAGGTTTGCAGTAAGTGCTTTGGAGTAAAATTGAAATGTATACTATTTGTATTGTCTAAGCATTGCATGCACTGAGATAACAACTTTTTTGTGTTGATGTGTACAGCCATGAAACAACTTTCAAACTACTCATAATGATGTGGAAAGTTAACCTAAGGTGTTTCCATTAGGTTTGCAGTAAGTGCTTTGGTGTAAAATTGAAATGTATACTATTTGTATTGTAAAAGCATTGCATGCACTGAGAAACCAACTTTTTTGTCTTGATGTGCACAGGTATGAAACAACTTTGAGACATCTCAGAATCATGTGGGAAATTAATCTAAGTTGTTTCCATTAGGTTTGCAGTAAGTATTTTGGTGTAAAATTGAAATGTATACTATTTGTATTGTCTAAGCATTGCATGCACTGAGATAACAACTTTTTTGTGTTGATGTGTACAGCCATGAAACAACTTTCAAACTACTCATAATCATGTGGGAAATTAACCTAAGGTGTTTCCATTAGTTTGCAGTACGTACTTTGGTGTAAAATTCAGATGTGTACTACCTTAATGTCAGAGCATAGTAGTACTGAGAAAGTAACTTTTTTGTCTTGATGAACTGAGGCATGAAACAACTTTAAACCTGGTCATACTCATCTGGGAAGTTAACCAAATGTGTTTGCATTAGGTTTGCAGTCAGGACGTTTGAGTACAATTGAAATGTATACTACTTTTATGTCAAAGCATTCTAATCACTGTGAAATCAACTTTTTTGTCTTTATGTGCACAGGTATGAAACAACTTTCAGACATCTCAGAATGATGTGGGAAGTTAACCTAAAGTGTTTCCATTAGGTTTGCAGTAAGTGCTTTGGTTTAAAATTGAAATGTATACTATTTGTATTGTCTAAGCATTGCATGCACTGAGATAACAACTTTTTTCTGTTGATGTGTACAGCCATGAAACAACTTTAAACCTACTCATACTCATGTGGGAAGTTAACCAAATGTGTTTGCATTAGGTTTGCAGTCAGGACTTATGAGTACAATTGAAATGTATGCTACTTTTATGTCAAAGCATTCTATTCACTGTGAAATCAACTTTTTTCTCTTTATCTGCACAGGTATGAAACAACTTTCAGACAGCTCAGAATCATGTGGGAAGTTAACCTAAAGTGTTTCCATTAGGTTTGCAGTAAGTGCTTTGGTGTAAAATTGAAATATATACTATTTGTATTGTAAAAGCATTGCATGCACTGAGATAACAACTTTTTTGTGTTGATGGGTACAGCCGTGAAACAACTTTCAAACTACTCATAATCATGTGGGAAGTTAACCTAAGGTGTTTCCATTAGTTAGCAGTAAGTACTTTGGTGTAAAATTGAGATGTATACTATTTGTATTGTCTAAGCATTGCATGCACTGAGATAACAACTTTTTTGTGTTGATGTGTACAGCCATGAAACAACTTTCAAACTACTCATAATCATGTGGAAAGTTAACCTAAGGTGTTTCCATTAGGTTTGCAGTAAGTGCTTTGGTGTAAAATTGAAATGTATACTATATGTTTTGTAAAAGCATTGCATGCACTGAGAAAACAACTCTTTTGTCTTGATGTGCACAGGTATGAAACAACTTTCAGACATCTCAGAATCATGTGGGAAGTTAATCTGAGTTGTTTCCAATAGGTTTGCAGTAAGTACTTTGGTGTAAAATTGAAATGTATACTATTTGTATTGTCTAAGCATTGCATGCACTGAGATAACAACTTTTTTGTGTTGATGTGTACAGCCATGAAACAACTTTCAAACTACTCATAATCATGTGGAAAGTTAACCTAAGGTGTTTCCATTAGGTTTGCAGTAAGTGCTTTGGTGTAAAATTGAAATGTATACTATATGTTTTGTAAAAGCTTTGCATGCACTGAGAAAACAACTCTTTTGTCTTGATGTGCACAGGTATGAAACAACTTTCAGACATCTCAGAATCATGTGGGAAGTTAATCTGAGTTGTTTCCATTAGGTTTGCAGTAAGTACTTTGGTGTAAAATTGAAATGTATACTATTTGTATTGTCTAAGCATTGCATGCACTGAGATAACAACTTTTTTGTGTTGATGTGTACAGCCATGAAACAACTTTTAAACTACTCATAATCATGTGGAAAGTTAACCTAAGGTGTTTCCATTAAGTTTGCAGTAAGTGCTTTGGTGTAAAATTGAAATGTATACTATATGTTTTGTAAAAGCATTGCATGCACTGAGAAGACAACTTTTTTGTCTTGATGTGCACAGGTATGAAACAACTTTCAGACATCTCAGAATCATGTGGGAAGTTAATCTGAGTTGTTTCCATTAGGTTTGCAGTAAGTACTTTGGTGTAAAATTGAAATGTATACTATTTGTATTGTCTAAGCATTGCATGCACTGAGATAACAACTTTTTTGTGTTGATGTGTACAGCCATGAAACAACTTTCAAACTACTCATAATCATGTGGGAAGTTAACCTAAGGTGTTTCCATTAGTTAGCAGTAAGTACTTTGGTGTAAAATTGAGTTGTATACTACCTTAATGTCAGAGCATAGTAGTACTGAGAAAGTAACTTTTTTGTCTTGATGAACTGAGGCATGAAACAACTTTAAACCTAGTCATACTCATCTGGGAAGTTAACCAAATGTGTTTGCATTAGGTTTGCAGTCTGGACGTTTGAGTACAATTGAAATGTATACTACTTTTATGTCAAAGCATTCTATTCACTGTAAAATCAACTTTTTTGTCTTTATGTGCACAGGTATGAAACAACTTTCCGACATCTCAGAATCATGAGGGAAGTTAACCTAAAGTGTTTCCATTAGGTTTACAGTAAGTGCTTTGGTTTAAAATTGAAATGTATACTATTTGTATTGTCTAAGCATTGCATGCACTGAGATAACAACTTTTTTCTGTTGATGTGTACAGCCATGAAACAACTTTAAACCTACTCATACTCATGTGGGAAGTTAACCAAATGTGTTTGCATTAGGTTTGCAGTCAGGACTTATGAGTACAATTGAAATGTATACTACTTTTATGTCAAAGCATTCTATTCACTGTGAAATCAACTTTTTTGTCTTTATGTGCACAGGTATGAAACAACTTTCAGACATCTCAGAATCATGTGGGAAGTTAACTTAAAGTGTTTTCATTAGGATTGCAGTAAGTGCTTTGGTGTAAAATTGAAATGTATACTATTTGTATTGTCTAAGCATTGCATGCACTGAGATAACAACTTTTTTGTGTTGATGTGTACAGCCATGAAACAACTTTCAAACTACTCATAATCATGTGGAAAGTTAACCTAAAGTGTTTCCATTAGGTTTGCAGTAAGTGCTTTGGTGTAAAATTGAATTGTATACTATTTGTATTGTCTAACCATTGCATGCACTGAGATAACAACTTTTTTGTGTTGATGTGTACAGCCATGAAACAACTTTCAAACTACTCATAATCATGTGGGAAGTTAACCTAAGGTGTTTCCAATAGTTAGCAGTAAGTACTTTGGTGTAAAATTGAGATGTATACTACCTTAATGTCAGAGCATAGTAGTACTGAGAAAGTAACTTTTTTGTCTTGATGAACTGAGGCATGAAACAACTTTAAACCTAGTCATACTCATCTGGGAAGTTAACCAAATGTGTTTGCATTAGGTTTGCAGTCAGGACGTTTGAGTACAATTGAAATGTATACTACTTTTATGTCAAAGCATTCTAATCACTGTGAAATCAACTTTTTTGTCTTTATGTGCACAGGTATGAAACAACTTTCAGACATCTCAGAATCATGTGGGAAGTTAACCTAGAGTGTTTTCATTAGGATTGCAGTAAGTGCTTTCGTGTAAAATTGAAATGTATACTATTTGTATTGTCTAAGCATTGCATGCACTGAGATAACAACTTTTTTGTGTTGATGTGTACAGCCATGAAACAACTTTCAAACTACTAATAATCATGTGGAACGTTAACCTAAAGTGTTTCCATTAGGATTGCAGTAAGTGCTTTGGTGTAAAATTGAAATGTATACTACTTTTATGTCAAAGCATTCTATTCACTGTAAAATCAACTTGTTTGTCTTTATGTGCACAGGTATGAAACAACTTTCAGACATCTCAGAATCATGAGGGAAGTTAACCTAAGGTGTTTCCATTAGGTTTGCAGTAAGTGCTTTGGAGTAAAATTGAAATGTATACTATTTGTATTGTCTAAGCATTGCATGCACTGAGATAACAACTTTTTTCTGTTGATGTGTACAGCCATGAAACAAATTTCAAACTACTCATAATGATGTGGAAAGTTAACCTAAGGTGTTTCCATTAGGTTTGCAGTAAGTGCTTTGGTGTAAAATTGAAATGTATACTATCTGTATTGTAAAAGCATTGCATGCACTGAGAAACCAACTTTTTTGTCTTGATGTGCACAGGTATGAAACAACTTTCAGACATCTCAGAATCATGTGGGAAATTAATCTAAGTTGTTTCCATTAGGTTTGCAGTAAGTATTTTGGTGTAAAATTGAAATGTATACTATTTGTATTGTCTAAGGATTGCATGCACTGAGATAACAACTTTTTTGTGTTGATGTGTACAGCCATGAAACAACTTTCAAACTACTAATAATCATGTGGAACGTTAACCTAAAGTGTTTCCATTAGGATTGCAGTAAGTGCTTTGGTGTAAAATTGAAATGTATACTACTTTTATGTCAAAGCATTCTATTCACTGTAAAATCAACTTGTTTGTCTTTATGTGCACAGGTATGAAACAACTTTCAGACATCTCAGAATCATGAGGGAAGTTAACCTAAGGTGTTTCCATTAGGTTTGCAGTAAGTGCTTTGGAGTAAAATTGAAATGTATACTATTTGTATTGTCTAAGCATTGCATGCACTGAGATAACAACTTTTTTCTGTTGATGTGTACAGCCATGAAACAAATTTCAAACTACTCATAATGATGTGGAAAGTTAACCTAAGGTGTTTCCATTAGGTTTGCAGTAAGTGCTTTGGTGTAAAATTGAAATGTATACTATCTGTATTGTAAAAGCATTGCATGCACTGAGAAACCAACTTTTTTGTCTTGATGTGCACAGGTATGAAACAACTTTCAGACATCTCAGAATCATGTGGGAAATTAATCTAAGGTGTTTCCATTAGTTTGCAGTAAGTACTTTGGTGTAAAATTCAGAAGTGTACTACCTTAATGTCAGAGCATAGTAGTACTGAGAAAGTAACTTTTTTGTCTTGATGAACTGAGGCATGAAACAACTTTAAACCTAGTCATACTCATCTGGGAAGTTAACCAAATGAGTTTGCATTAGGTTTGCAGTCAGGACTTTTGAGTACAATTGAAATGTATACTACTTTTATGTCAAAGCATTCTAATCACTGTGAAATCAACTTTTTTGTCTTTATGTGCACAGGTATGAAACAACTTTCAGACATCTCAGAATCATGTGGGAAGTTAACCTAGAGTGTTTTCATTAGGATTGCAGTAAGTGCTTTGGTGTAAAATTGAAATGTATACTATTTGTATTGTCTAAGCATTGCATGCACTGAGATAACAACTTTTTTCTGTTGATGTGTACAGCCATGAAACAACTTTCAAACTACTCATAATCATGTGGAAAGTTAACCTAAGGTGTTTCCATTAGGTTTGCAGTAAGTGCTTTGGTGTAAAATTGAAATGTATACTATTTGTATTGTCTAAGCATTGCATGCACTGAGATAACAACTTTTTTGTGTTGATGTGCACAGGTATGAAACAACTTTCAGACATCTCAGAATCATGTGGGAAGTTAATCTGAGTTGTTTCCATTAGGTTTCCAGTAAGTGCTTTGGTGTAAAATTGAGATGTATACGATCTTAATGTCAGAGCAGAGTGGCACTGAGAAGTAACTTTTTTGTCTTGATGAAGTGAGGCATGAAACAACTTTAAACCTACTCATACTCATGTGGGAAGTTAACCAAAGATGTTTCCATTAGGTTTGCAGTCAGGACTTTTGAGTACAATTGAAATGGAAACTACATTTATGTCAAAGCATTCTATTCACTGTGAAATCAACTTTTTTGTCTTTATGTGCACAGGTATGAAACAACTTTCAGACATCTCAGAATGATGTGGGAAGTTAACCTAAAGTGTTTCCATTAGGTTTGCAGTAAGTGCTTTGGTTTAAAATTGAAATGTATACTATTTGTATTGTCTAAGCATTGCATGCACTGAGATAACAACTTTTTTCTGTTGATGTGTACAGCCATGAAACAACTTTAAACCTACTCATACTCATGTGGGAAGTTAACCAAATGTGTTTGCATTAGGTTTGCAGTCAGGACTTATGAGTACAATTGAAATGTATGCTACTTTTATGTCAAAGCATTCTATTCACTGTGAAATCAACTTTTTTCTCTTTATCTGCACAGGTATGAAACAACTTTCAGACATCTCAGAATCATGTGGGAGGTTAACCTAAAGTGTTTCCATTAGGTTTGCAGTAAGTGCTTTGGTGTAAAATTGAAATATATACTATTTGTATTGTAAAAGCATTGCATGCACTGAGATAACAACTTTTTTGTGTTGATGGGTACAGCCGTGAAACAACTTTCAAACTACTCATAATCATGTGGGAAGTTAACCTAAGGTGTTTCCATTAGTTAGCAGTAAGTACTTTGGTGTAAAATTGAGATGTATACTATTTGTATTGTCTAAGCATTGCATGCACTGAGATAACAACTTTTTTGTGTTGATGTGTACAGCCATGAAACAACTTTCAAACTACTCATAATCATGTGGAAAGTTAACCTAAGGTGTTTCCATTAGGTTTGCAGTAAGTGCTTTGGTGTAAAATTGAAATGTATACTATATGTTTTGTAAAAGCATTGCATGCACTGAGAAAACAACTCTTTTGTCTTGATGTGCACAGGTATGAAACAACTTTCAGACATCTCAGAATCATGTGGGAAGTTAATCTGAGTTGTTTCCAATAGGTTTGCAGTAAGTACTTTGGTGTAAAATTGAAATGTATACTATTTGTATTGTCTAAGCATTGCATGCACTGAGATAACAACTTTTTTGTGTTGATGTGTACAGCCATGAAACAACTTTCAAACTACTCATAATCATGTGGAAAGTTAACCTAAGGTGTTTCCATTAGGTTTGCAGTAAGTGCTTTGGTGTAAAATTGAAATGTATACTATATGTTTTGTAAAAGCTTTGCATGCACTGAGAAAACAACTCTTTTGTCTTGATGTGCACAGGTATGAAACAACTTTCAGACATCTCAGAATCATGTGGGAAGTTAATCTGAGTTGTTTCCATTAGGTTTGCAGTAAGTAGTTTGGTGTAAAATTGAAATGTATACTATTTGTATTGTCTAAGCATTGCATGCACTGAGATAACAACTTTTTTGTGTTGATGTGTACAGCCATGAAACAACTTTCAAACTACTCATAATCATGTGGAAAGTTAACCTAAGGTGTTTCCATTAGGTTTGCAGTAAGTGCTTTGGTGTAAAATTGAAATGTATACTATATGTTTTGTAAAAGCATTGCATGCACTGAGAAGACAACTTTTTTGTCTTGATGTGCACAGGTATGAAACAACTTTCAGACATCTCAGAATCATGAGGGAAGTTAACCTAAGGTGTTTCCATTAGGTTTGCAGTAAGTGCTTTGGAGTAAAATTGAAATGTATACTATTTGTATTGTCTAAGCATTGCATGCACTGAGATAACAACTTTTTTCTGTTGATGTGTACAGCCATGAAACAAATTTCAAACTACTCATAATGATGTGGAAAGTTAACCTAAGGTGTTTCCATTAGGTTTGCAGTAAGTGCTTTGGTGTAAAATTGAAATGTATACTATCTGTATTGTAAAAGCATTGCATGCACTATGAAACCAACTTTTTTGTCTTGATGTGCACAGGTATGAAACAACTTTCAGACATCTCAGAATCATGTGGGAAATTAATCTAAGTTGTTTCCATTAGGTTTGCAGTAAGTATTTTGGTGTAAAATTGAAATGTATACTATTTGTATTGTCTAAGGATTGCATGCACTGAGATAACAACTTTTTTGTGTTGATGTGTACAGCCATGAAACAACTTTCAAACTACTCATAATCATGTGGGAAGTTAACCTAAGGTGTTTCCATTAGTTTGCAGTAAGTACTTTGGTGTAAAATTCAGAAGTGTACTACCTTAATGTCAGAGCATAGTAGTACTGAGAAAGTAACTTTTTTGTCTTGATGAACTGAGGCATGAAACAACTTTAAACCTAGTCATACTCATCTGGGAAGTTAACCAAATGAGTTTGCATTAGGTTTGCAGTCAGGACTTTTGAGTACAATTGAAATGTATACTACTTTTATGTCAAAGCATTCTAATCACTGTGAAATCAACTTTTTTGTCTTTATGTGCACAGGTATGAAACAACTTTCAGACATCTCAGAATCATGTGGGAAGTTAACCTAGAGTGTTTTCATTAGGATTGCAGTAAGTGCTTTGGTGTAAAATTGAAATGTATACTATTTGTATTGTCTAAGCATTGCATGCACTGAGATAACAACTTTTTTCTGTTGATGTGTACAGCCATGAAACAACTTTCAAACTACTCATAATCATGTGGAAAGTTAACCTAAGGTGTTTCCATTAGGTTTGCAGTAAGTGCTTTGGTGTAAAATTGAAATGTATACTATTTGTATTGTCTAAGCATTGCATGCACTGAGATAACAACTTTTTTGTGTTGATGTGCACAGGTATGAAACAACTTTCAGACATCTCAGAATCATGTGGGAAGTTAATCTGAGTTGTTTCCATTAGGTTTCCAGTAAGTGCTTTGGTGTAAAATTGAGATGTATACGATCTTAATGTCAGAGCAGAGTGGCACTGAGAAGTAACTTTTTTGTCTTGATGAAGTGAGGCATGAAACAACTTTAAACCTACTCATACTCATGTGGGAAGTTAACCAAAGATGTTTCCATTAGGTTTGCAGTCAGGACTTTTGAGTACAATTGAAATGGAAACTACATTTATGTCAAAGCATTCTATTCACTGTGAAATCAACTTTTTTGTCTTTATGTGCACAGGTATGAAACAACTTTCAGACATCTCAGAATGATGTGGGAAGTTAACCTAAAGTGTTTCCATTAGGTTTGCAGTAAGTGCTTTGGTTTAAAATTGAAATGTATACTATTTGTATTGTCTAAGCATTGCATGCACTGAGATAACAACTTTTTTCTGTTGATGTGTACAGCCATGAAACAACTTTAAACCTACTCATACTCATGTGGGAAGTTAACCAAATGTGTTTGCATTAGGTTTGCAGTCAGGACTTATGAGTACAATTGAAATGTATGCTACTTTTATGTCAAAGCATTCTATTCACTGTGAAATCAACTTTTTTCTCTTTATCTGCACAGGTATGAAACAACTTTCAGACATCTCAGAATCATGTGGGAAGTTAACCTAAAGTGTTTCCATTAGGTTTGCAGTAAGTGCTTTGGTGTAAAATTGAAATATATACTATTTGTATTGTAAAAGCATTGCATGCACTGAGATAACAACTTTTTTGTGTTGATGGGTACAGCCGTGAAACAACTTTCAAACTACTCATAATCATGTGGGAAGTTAACCTAAGGTGTTTCCATTAGTTAGCAGTAAGTACTTTGGTGTAAAATTGAGTTGTATACTACCTTAATGTCAGAGCATAGTAGTACTGAGAAAGTAACTTTTTTGTCTTGATGAACTGAGGCATGAAACAACTTTAAACCTAGTCATACTCATCTGGGAAGTTAACCAAATGTGTTTGCATTAGGTTTGCAGTCTGGACGTTTGAGTACAATTGAAATGTATACTACTTTTATGTCAAAGCATTCTATTCACTGTGAAATCAACTTTTTTGTCTTTATGTGCACAGGTATGAAACAACTTTCAGACATCTCTGAATCATGTGGGAAGTTAACCTAAAGTGTTTCCATTAGGATTGCAGTAAGTGCTTTGGTGTAAAATTGAAATGTATACTATTTGTCTTGTCTAAGCATTGCATGCACTGAGATAACAACTTTTTTGTGTTGATGTGTACAGCCATGAAACAACTTTCAAACTACTCATAATCATGTGGAAAGTTAACCTAAGGTGTTTCCATTAGGTTTGCAGTAAGTATTTTGTTGTAAAATTGAAATGTATACTACTTTTATGTCAAAGCATTCTATTCACTGTAAAATCAACTTTTTTGTCTTTATGTGCACAGGTATGAAACAACTTTCAGACATCTCAGAATCATGAGGGAAGTTAACCTAAAGTGTTTCCATTAGGTTTGCAGTAAGTGCTTTGGTTTAAAATTGAAATGTATACTATTTGTATTGTCTAAGCATTGCATGCACTGAGATAACAACTTTTTTCTGTTGATGTGTACAGCCATGAAACAACTTTAAACCTACTCATACTCATGTGGGAAGTTAACCAAATGTGTTTGCATTAGGTTTGCAGTCAGGACTTATGAGTACAATTGAAATGTATACTACTTTTATGTCAAAGCATTCTAATCACTGTGAAATCAACTTTTTTGTCTT
This sequence comes from Mobula birostris, assembly GCF_030028105.1. Classification (NCBI taxonomy): domain Eukaryota; kingdom Metazoa; phylum Chordata; class Chondrichthyes; order Myliobatiformes; family Myliobatidae; genus Mobula; species Mobula birostris. Next base: position 63,716 of record NW_027274640.1, read on the forward strand.
TATGTGCACAGGTATGAAACAACTTTCAGACATCTCAGAATCATGTGGGAAGTTAACCTAGAGTGTTTTCATTAGGATTGCAGTAAGTGCTTTGGTGTAAAATTGAAATGTATACTATTTGTATTGTCTAAGCATTGCATGCACTGAGATAACAACTTTTTTCTGTTGATGTGTACAGCCATGAAACAACTTTCAAACTACTCATAATCATGTGGAAAGTTAACCTAAGGTGTTTCCATTAGGTTTCCAGTAAGTGCTTTGGTGTAAAATTGAGATGTATACGATCTTAATGTCAGAGCAGAGTGGCACTGAGAAGTAACTTTTTTGTCTTGATGAAGTGAGGCATGAAACAACTTTAAACCTACTCATACTCATGTGGGAAGTTAACCAAAGATGTTTCCATTAGGTTTGCAGTCAGGACTTTTGAGTACAATTGAAATGGAAACTACATTTATGTCAAAGCATTCTATTCACTGTGAAATCAACTTTTTTGTCTTTATGTGCACAGGTATGAAACAACTTTCAGACATCTCAGAATGATGTGGGAAGTTAACCTAAAGTGTTTCCATTAGGTTTGCAGTAAGTGCTTTGGTTTAAAATTGAAATGTATACTATTTGTATTGTCTAAGCATTGCATGCACTGAGATAACAACTTTTTTCTGTTGATGTGTACAGCCATGAAACAAATTTAAACCTACTCATACTCATGTGGGAAGTTAACCAAATGTGTTTGCATTAGGTTTGCAGTCAGGACTTATGAGTACAATTGAAATGTATGCTACTTTTATGTCAAAGCATTCTATTCACTGTGAAATCAACTTTTTTCTCTTTATCTGCACAGGTATGAAACAACTTTCAGACATCTCAGAATCATGTGGGAAGTTAACCTAAAGTGTTTCCATTAGGTTTGCAGTAAGTGCTTTGGTGTAAAATTGAAATATATACTATTTGTATTGTAAAAGCATTGCATGCACTGAGATAACAACTTTTTTGTGTTGATGGGTACAGCCGTGAAACAACTTTCAAACTACTCATAATCATGTGGGAAGTTAACCTAAGGTGTTTCCATTAGTTAGCAGTAAGTACTTTGGTGTAAAATTGAGATGTATACTATTTGTATTGTCTAAGCATTGCATGCACTGAGATAACAACTTTTTTGTGTTGATGTGTACAGCCATGAAACAACTTTCAAACTACTCATAATCATGTGGAAAGTTAACCTAAGGTGTTTCCATTAGGTTTGCAGTAAGTGCTTTGGTGTAAAATTGAAATGTATACTATATGTTTTGTAAAAGCATTGCATGCACTGAGAAAACAACTCTTTTGTCTTGATGTGCACAGGTATGAAACAACTTTCAGACATCTCAGAATCATGTGGGAAGTTAATCTGAGTTGTTTCCAATAGGTTTGCAGTAAGTACTTTGGTGTAAAATTGAAATGTATACTATTTGTATTGTCTAAGCATTGCATGCACTGAGATAACAACTTTTTTGTGTTGATGTGTACAGCCATGAAACAACTTTCAAACTACTCATAATCATGTGGAAAGTTAACCTAAGGTGTTTCCATTAGGTTTGCAGTAAGTGCTTTGGTGTAAAATTGAAATGTATACTATATGTTTTGTAAAAGCTTTGCATGCACTGAGAAAACAACTCTTTTGTCTTGATGTGCACAGGTATGAAACAACTTTCAGACATCTCAGAATCATGTGGGAAGTTAATCTGAGTTGTTTCCATTAGGTTTGCAGTAAGTACTTTGGTGTAAAATTGAAATGTATACTATTTGTATTGTCTAAGCATTGCATGCACTGAGATAACAACTTTTTTGTGTTGATGTGTACAGCCATGAAACAACTTTCAAACTACTCATAATCATGTGGAAAGTTAACCTAAGGTGTTTCCATTAGGTTTGCAGTAAGTGCTTTGGTGTAAAATTGAAATGTATACTATATGTTTTGTAAAAGCATTGCATGCACTGAGAAGACAACTTTTTTGTCTTGATGTGCACAGGTATGAAACAACTTTCAGACATCTCAGAATCATGTGGGAAGTTAATCTGAGTTGTTTCCATTAGGTTTGCAGTAAGTACTTTGGTGTAAAATTGAAATGTATACTATTTGTATTGTCTAAGCATTGCATGCACTGAGATAACAACTTTTTTGTGTTGATGTGTACAGCCATGAAACAACTTTCAAACTACTCATAATCATGTGGGAAGTTAACCTAAGGTGTTTCCATTAGTTAGCAGTAAGTACTTTGGTGTAAAATTGAGTTGTATACTACCTTAATGTCAGAGCATAGTAGTACTGAGAAAGTAACTTTTTTGTCTTGATGAACTGAGGCATGAAACAACTTTAAACCTAGTCATACTCATCTGGGAAGTTAACCAAATGTGTTTGCATTAGGTTTGCAGTCTGGACGTTTGAGTACAATTGAAATGTATACTACTTTTATGTCAAAGCATTCTATTCACTGTGAAATCAACTTTTTTGTCTTTATGTGCACAGGTATGAAACAACTTTCAGACATCTCAGAATCATGAGGGAAGTTAACCTAAGGTGTTTCCATTAGGTTTGCAGTAAGTGCTTTGGAGTAAAATTGAAATGTATACTATTTGTATTGTCTAAGCATTGCATGCACTGAGATAACAACTTTTTTCTGTTGATGTGTACAGCCATGAAACAAATTTCAAACTACTCATAATGATGTGGAAAGTTAACCTAAGGTGTTTCCATTAGGTTTGCAGTAAGTGCTTTGGTGTAAAATTGAAATGTATACTATCTGTATTGTAAAAGCATTGCATGCACTGAGAAACCAACTTTTTTGTCTTGATGTGCACAGGTATGAAACAACTTTCAGACATCTCAGAATCATGTGGGAAATTAATCTAAGTTGTTTCCATTAGGTTTGCAGTAAGTATTTTGGTGTAAAATTGAAATGTATACTATTTGTATTGTCTAAGGATTGCATGCACTGAGATAACAACTTTTTTGTGTTGATGTGTACAGCCATGAAACAACTTTCAAACTACTCATAATCATGTGGGAAGTTAACCTAAGGTGTGTCCATTAGTTTGCAGTAAGTACTTTGGTGTAAAATTCAGAAGTGTACTACCTTAATGTCAGAGCATAGTAGTACTGAGAAAGTAACTTTTTTGTCTTGATGAACTGAGGCATGAAACAACTTTAAACCTAGTCATACTCATCTGGGAAGTTAACCAAATGAGTTTGCATTAGGTTTGCAGTCAGGACTTTTGAGTACAATTGAAATGTATACTACTTTTATGTCAAAGCATTCTAATCACTGTGAAATCAACTTTTTTGTCTTTATGTGCACAGGTATGAAACAACTTTCAGACATCTCAGAATCATGTGGGAAGTTAACCTAGAGTGTTTTCATTAGGATTGCAGTAAGTGCTTTGGTGTAAAATTGAAATGTATACTATTTGTATTGTCTAAGCATTGCATGCACTGAGATAACAACTTTTTTCTGTTGATGTGTACAGCCATGAAACAACTTTCAAACTACTCATAATCATGTGGAAAGTTAACCTAAGGTGTTTCCATTAGGTTTGCAGTAAGTGCTTTGGTGTAAAATTGAAATGTATACTATTTGTATTGTCTAAGCATTGCATGCACTGAGATAACAACTTTTTTGTGTTGATGTGCACAGGTATGAAACAACTTTCAGACATCTCAGAATCATGTGGGAAGTTAATCTGAGTTGTTTCCATTAGGTTTCCAGTAAGTGCTTTGGTGTAAAATTGAGATGTATACGATCTTAATGTCAGAGCAGAGTGGCACTGAGAAGTAACTTTTTTGTCTTGATGAAGTGAGGCATGAAACAACTTTAAACCTACTCATACTCATGTGGGAAGTTAACCAAAGATGTTTCCATTAGGTTTGCAGTCAGGACTTTTGAGTACAATTGAAATGGAAACTACATTTATGTCAAAGCATTCTATTCACTGTGAAATCAACTTTTTTGTCTTTATGTGCACAGGTATGAAACAACTTTCAGACATCTCAGAATGATGTGGGAAGTTAACCTAAAGTGTTTCCATTAGGTTTGCAGTAAGTGCTTTGGTTTAAAATTGAAATGTATACTATTTGTATTGTCTAAGCATTGCATGCACTGAGATAACAACTTTTTTCTGTTGATGTGTACAGCCATGAAACAACTTTAAACCTACTCATACTCATGTGGGAAGTTAACCAAATGTGTTTGCATTAGGTTTGCAGTGAGGACTTATGAGTACAATTGAAATGTATGCTACTTTTATGTCAAAGCATTCTATTCACTGTGAAATCAACTTTTTTCTCTTTATCTGCACAGGTATGAAACAACTTTCAGACATCTCAGAATCATGTGGGAAGTTAACCTAAAGTGTTTCCATTAGGTTTGCAGTAAGTGCTTTGGTGTAAAATTGAAATATATACTATTTGTATTGTAAAAGCATTGCATGCACTGAGATAACAACTTTTTTGTGTTGATGGGTACAGCCGTGAAACAACTTTCAAACTACTCATAATCATGTGGGAAGTTAACCTAAGGTGTTTCCATTAGTTAGCAGTAAGTACTTTGGTGTAAAATTGAGATGTATACTATTTGTATTGTCTAAGCATTGCATGCACTGAGATAACAACTTTTTTGTGTTGATGTGTACAGCCATGAAACAACTTTCAAACTACTCAAAATCATGTGGAAAGTTAACCTAAGGTGTTTCCATTAGGTTTGCAGTAAGTGCTTTGGTGTAAAATTGAAATGTATACTATATGTTTTGTAAAAGCATTGCATGCACTGAGAAAACAACTCTTTTGTCTTGATGTGCACAGGTATGAAACAACTTTCAGACATCTCAGAATCATGTGGGAAGTTAATCTGAGTTGTTTCCAATAGGTTTGCAGTAAGTACTTTGGTGTAAAATTGAAATGTATACTATTTGTATTGTCTAAGCATTGCATGCACTGAGATAACAACTTTTTTGTGTTGATGTGTACAGCCATGAAACAACTTTCAAACTACTCATAATCATGTGGAAAGTTAACCTAAGGTGTTTCCATTAGGTTTGCAGTAAGTGCTTTGGTGTAAAATTGAAATGTATACTATATGTTTTGTAAAAGCTTTGCATGCACTGAGAAAACAACTCTTTTGTCTTGATGTGCACAGGTATGAAACAACTTTCAGACATCTCAGAATCATGTGGGAAGTTAATCTGAGTTGTTTCCATTAGGTTTGCAGTAAGTACTTTGGTGTAAAATTGAAATGTATACTATTTGTATTGTCTAAGCATTGCATGCACTGAGATAACAACTTTTTTGTGTTGATGTGTACAGCCATGAAACAACTTTCAAACTACTCATAATCATGTGGAAAGTTAACCTAAGGTGTTTCCATTAGGTTTGCAGTAAGTGCTTTGGTGTAAAATTGAAATGTATACTATATGTTTTGTAAAAGCATTGCATGCACTGAGAAGACAACTTTTTTGTCTTGATGTGCACAGGTATGAAACAACTTTCAGACATCTCAGAATCATGTGGGAAGTTAATCTGAGTTGTTTCCATTAGGTTTGCAGTAAGTACTTTGGTGTAAAATTGAAATGTATACTATTTGTATTGTCTAAGCATTGCATGCACTGAGATAACAACTTTTTTGTGTTGATGTGTACAGCCATGAAACAACTTTCAAACTACTCATAATCATGTGGGAAGTTAACCTAAGGTGTTTCCATTAGTTAGCAGTAAGTACTTTGGTGTAAAATTGAGTTGTATACTACCTTAATGTCAGAGCATAGTAGTACTGAGAAAGTAACTTTTTTGTCTTGATGAACTGAGGCATGAAACAACTTTAAACCTAGTCATACTCATCTGGGAAGTTAACCAAATGTGTTTGCATTAGGTTTGCAGTCTGGACGTTTGAGTACAATTGAAATGTATACTACTTTTATGTCAAAGCATTCTATTCACTGTGAAATCAACTTTTTTGTCTTTATGTGCACAGGTATGAAACAACTTTCAGACATCTCTGAATCATGTGGGAAGTTAACCTAAAGTGTTTCCATTAGGATTGCAGTAAGTGCTTTGGTGTAAAATTGAAATGTATACTATTTGTCTTGTCTAAGCATTGCATGCACTGAGATAACAACTTTTTTGTGTTGATGTGTACAGCCATGAAACAACTTTCAAACTACTCATAATCATGTGGAAAGTTAACCTAAGGTGTTTCCATTAGGTTTGCAGTAAGTATTTTGTTGTAAAATTGAAATGTATACTACTTTTATGTCAAAGCATTCTATTCACTGTAAAATCAACTTTTTTGTCTTTATGTGCACAGGTATGAAACAACTTTCAGACATCTCAGAATCATGAGGGAAGTTAACCTAAAGTGTTTCCATTAGGTTTGCAGTAAGTGCTTTGGTTTAAAATTGAAATGTATACTATTTGTATTGTCTAAGCATTGCATGCACTGAGATAACAACTTTTTTCTGTTGATGTGTACAGCCATGAAACAACTTTAAACCTACTCATACTCATGTGGGAAGTTAACCAAATGTGTTTGCATTAGGTTTGCAGTCAGGACTTATGAGTACAATTGAAATGTATACTACTTTTATGTCAAAGCATTCTATTCACTGTGAAATCAACTTTTTTGTCTTTATGTGCACAGGTATGAAACAACTTTCAGACATCTCAGAATCATGTGGGAAGTTAACTTAAAGTGTTTTCATTAGGATTGCAGTAAGTGCTTTGGTGTAAAATTGAAATGTATACTATTTGTATTGTCTAAGCATTGCATGCACTGAGATAACAACTTTTTTGTGTTGATGTGTACAGCCATGAAACAACTTTCAAACTACTCATAATCATGTGGAAAGTTAACCTAAAGTGTTTCCATTAGGTTTGCAGTAAGTGCTTTGGTGTAAAATTGAATTGTATACTATTTGTATTGTCTAACCATTGCATGCACTGAGATAACAACTTTTTTGTGTTGATGTGTACAGCCATGAAACAACTTTCAAACTACTCATAATCATGTGGGAAGTTAACCTAAGGTGTTTCCAATAGTTAGCAGTAAGTACTTTGGTGTAAAATTGAGATGTATACTACCTTAATGTCAGAGCATAGTAGTACTGAGAAAGTAACTTTTTTGTCTTGATGAACTGAGGCATGAAACAACTTTAAACCTAGTCATACTCATCTGGGAAGTTAACCAAATGTGTTTGCATTAGGTTTGCAGTCAGGACGTTTGAGTACAATTGAAATGTATACTACTTTTATGTCAAAGCATTCTAATCACTGTGAAATCAACTTTTTTGTCTTTATGTGCACAGGTATGAAACAACTTTCAGACATCTCAGAATCATGTGGGAAGTTAACCTAGAGTGTTTTCATTAGGATTGCAGTAAGTGCTTTCGTGTAAAATTGAAATGTATACTATTTGTATTGTCTAAGCATTGCATGCACTGAGATAACAACTTTTTTGTGTTGATGTGTACAGCCATGAAACAACTTTCAAACTACTAATAATCATGTGGAACGTTAACCTAAAGTGTTTCCATTAGGATTGCAGTAAGTGCTTTGGTGTAAAATTGAAATGTATACTACTTTTATGTCAAAGCATTCTATTCACTGTAAAATCAACTTGTTTGTCTTTATGTGCACAGGTATGAAACAACTTTCAGACATCTCAGAATCATGAGGGAAGTTAACCTAAGGTGTTTCCATTAGGTTTGCAGTAAGTGCTTTGGAGTAAAATTGAAATGTATACTATTTGTATTGTCTAAGCATTGCATGCACTGAGATAACAACTTTTTTCTGTTGATGTGTACAGCCATGAAACAAATTTCAAACTACTCATAATGATGTGGAAAGTTAACCTAAGGTGTTTCCATTAGGTTTGCAGTAAGTGCTTTGGTGTAAAATTGAAATGTATACTATCTGTATTGTAAAAGCATTGCATGCACTGAGAAACCAACTTTTTTGTCTTGATGTGCACAGGTATGAAACAACTTTCAGACATCTCAGAATCATGTGGGAAATTAATCTAAGTTGTTTCCATTAGGTTTGCAGTAAGTATTTTGGTGTAAAATTGAAATGTATACTATTTGTATTGTCTAAGGATTGCATGCACTGAGATAACAACTTTTTTGTGTTGATGTGTACAGCCATGAAACAACTTTCAAACTACTCATAATCATGTGGGAAGTTAACCTAAGGTGTTTCCATTAGTTTGCAGTAAGTACTTTGGTGTAAAATTCAGAAGTGTACTACCTTAATGTCAGAGCATAGTAGTACTGAGAAAGTAACTTTTTTGTCTTGATGAACTGAGGCATGAAACAACTTTAAACCTAGTCATACTCATCTGGGAAGTTAAACTAATGAGTTTGCATTAGGTTTGCAGTCAGGACTTTTGAGTACAATTGAAATGTATACTACCTTTATGTCAAAGCATTCTATTCACTGTGAAATCAACTTTTTTGTCTTTATCTGCACAGGTATGAAACAACTTTCAGACATCTCAGAATCATGTGGGAAGTTAACCTAAAGTGTTTCCATTAGGTTTGCAGTAAGTGCTTTGGTGTAAAATTGAAATGTATACTATTTGTATTGTCTAAGCATTGCATACACTGAGATAACAACTTTTTTGTGTTGATGTGTACAGCCATGAAACAACTTTCAAACTACTCATAATCATGTGGAAAGTTAACCAAAGGTGTTTCCATTAGGTTTGCAGTAAGTGCTTTGGTGTAAAATTGAAATGTATACTATATGTTTTGTAAAAGCATTGCATGCACTGAAAAAACAACTTTTTTGTCTTGATGTCCACAGGTATGAAACAACTTTCAGACATCTCAGAATCATGTGGGAAGTTAATCTGAGTTGTTTCCTTTAGGTTTGCAGTAAGTACTTTGGTGTAAAATTGAAATGTATACTACTTTTATGTCAAACCATTCTATTCACTGTAAAATCAACTTGTTTGTCTTTATGTGCACAGGTATGAAACAAGTTTCAGACTTCTCAGAATCATGTGGGAAGTTAACCTAAGGTGTTTCCATTAGGTTTGCAGTAAGTGCTTTGGAGTAGAATTGAAATGTATACTACTTGTATTGTCTAAGCATTGCATGCACTGAGAAACCAACTTTTTTGTCTTGATGAGCAAAGGTATGAAACAACTTTCAGACATCTCAGAATCATGTGGGAAGTTAATCTAAGTTGTTTCCATTAGTTTTGCCGTAAGTATTTTGGTGTAAAATTGAAATGTATACTATTTGTATTGTCTTAGCATTGCATGCACTGAGATAACAACTTTTTTGTGTTGATGTGTACAGCCATGAAACAACTTTCAAACTACTCATAATCATGTGGGAAGTTAACCTAAGGTGTTTCCATTAGTTTGCAGTAAGTACTTTGGTGTAAAATTCAGATGTGTACTACCTCAATGTCAGAGCATAGTAGTACTGAGAAAGTAACTTTTTTATCTTGATGAACTGAGGCATGAAACAACTTTAAACCTTGTCATACTCATCTGGGAAGTTAACCAAATGTGTTTGCATTAGGTTTGCAGTCAGGAGTTTTGAGTACAATTGAAATGTATACTACTTTTATGTCAAAGCATTCTATTCACTATGAAATCAACTTTTTTGTCTTTATGTGCACAGGTATGAAACAACTTTCAGACATCTCAGAATCATGTGGGAAGTTAACTTAAAGTGTTTTCATTAGGATTGCAGTAAGTGCTTTGGTGTAAAATTGAAATGTATACTATTTGTATTGTCTAAGCATTGCATGCACTGAGATAACAACTTTTTTGTGTTGATGTGTACAGCCATGAAACAACTTTCAAACTACTCATAATCATGTGGAAAGTTAACCTAAAGTGTTTCCATTAGGTTTGCAGTAAGGGCTTTGGTGTAAAATTGAAATGTATACTATTTGTATTGTCTAAGCATTGCATGCACTGAGACAACAACTTTTTTCTGTTGATGTGTACAGCCATGAAACAACTTTAAACCTACTCATACTCATGTAGGAAGTTAACCAAATGTGTTTGCGTTAGGTTTGCAGTCAGGACTTTTGAGTACAATTGAAATGTATACTACCTTTATGTCAAAGCATTCTATTCACTGTGAAATCAACTTTTTTGTCTTTATCTGCACAGGTATGAAACAACTTTCAGACATCTCAGAATCATGTGGGAAGTTAACCTAAAGTGTTTCCATTAGGTTTGCAGTAAGTGCTTTGGTGTAAAATTGAAATGTATACTATTTGTATTGTCTAAGCATTGCATACACTGAGATAACAACTTGTTTGTGTTGATGTGTACAGCCATGAAAAAACTTTCAAACTACTCATAATCATGTGGAAAGTTAACCAAAGGTGTTTCCATTAGGTTTGCAGTAAGTGCTTTGGTGTAAAATTGAAATGTATACTATCTGTATTGTAAAAGCATTGCATGCACTGAGAAACCAACTTTTTTGTCTTGATGTGCACAGGTATGAAACAACTTTCAGACATCTCAGAATCATGTGGGAAATTAATCTAAGTTGTTTCCATTAGGTTTGCAGTAAGTATTTTGGTGTAAAATTGAAATGTATACTATTTGTATTGTCTAAGCATTGCATGCACTGAGATAACAACTTTTTTGTGTTGATGTGTACAGCCATGAAACAACTTTCAAACTACTCATAATCATGTGGGAAGTTAACCGAAGGTGTTTCCATTAGTTTGCAGTAAGTACTTTGGTGTAAAATTCAGAAGTGTACTACCTTAATGTCAGAGCATAGTAGTACTGAGAAAGTAACTTTTTTGTCTTGATGAACTGAGGCATGAAACAACTTTAAACCTAGTCATACTCATCTGGGAAGTTAAACAAATGAGTTTGCATTAGGTTTGCAGTCAGGACTTTTGAGTACAATTGAAATGTATACTACCTTTATGTCAAAGCATTCTATTCACTGTGAAATCAACTTTTTTGTCTTTATCTGCACAGGTATGAAACAACTTTCAGACATCTCAGAATCATGTGGGAAGTTAACCTAAAGTGTTTCCATTAGGTTTGCAGTAAGTGCTTTGGTGTAAAATTGAAATGTATACTATTTGTATTGTCTAAGCATTGCATACACTGAGATAACAACTTTTTTGTGTTGATGTGTACAGCCATGAAACAACTTTCAAACTACTCATAATCATGTGGAAAGTTAACCAAAGGTGTTTCCATTAGGTTTGCAGTAAGTGCTTTGGTGTAAAATTGAAATGTATACTATATGTTTTGTAAAAGCATTGCATGCACTGAAAAAACAACTTTTTTGTCTTGATGTCCACAGGTATGAAACAACTTTCAGACATCTCAGAATCATGTGGGAAGTTAATCTGAGTTGTTTCCTTTAGGTTTGCAGTAAGTACTTTGGTGTAAAATTGAAATGTATACTATTTGTATTGTCTAACCATTGCATGCACTGAGATAACAACTTTTTTGTGTTGATGTGTAAAGCCATCAAACAACTTTCAAACTACTCATAATCATGTGGGAAGTTAACCTAAGGTGTTTCCAATAGTTAGCAGTAAGTACTTTGGTGTAAAATTGAGATGTATACTACCTTAATGTCAGAGCATAGTAGTACTGAGAAAGTAACTTTTTTGTCTTGATGAACTGAGGCATGAAACAACTTTAAACCTAGTCATACTCATCTGGGAAGTTAACCAAATGTGTTTGCATTAGGTTTGCAGTCAGGACGTTTGAGTACAATTGAAATGTATACTACTTTTATGTCAAAGCATTCTAATCACTGTGAAATCAACTTTTTTGTCTTTATGTGCACAGGTATGAAACAACTTTCAGACATCTCAGAATCATGTGGGAAGTTAACCTAGAGTGTTTTCATTAGGATTACAGTAAGTGCTTTCGTGTAAAATTGAAATGTATACTATTTGTATTGTCTAAGCATTGCATGCACTGAGATAACAACTTTTTTGTGTTGATGTGTACAGCCATGAAACAACTTTCAAACTACTAATAATCATGTGGAACGTTAACCTAAAGTGTTTCCATTAGGTTTGCAGTAAGTGCTTTGGTGTAAAATTGAAATGTATACTACTTTTATGTCAAAGCATTCTATTCACTGTAAAATCAACTTGTTTGTCTTTATGTGCACAGGTATGAAACAACTTTCAGACATCTCAGAATCATGTGGGAAGTTAACCTAAGGTGTTTCCATTAGGTTTGCAGTAAGTGCTTTGGAGTAAAATTGAAATGTATACTATTTGTATTGTCTAAGCATTGCATGCACTGAGATAACAACTTTTTTCTGTTGATGTGTACAGCCATGAAACAACTTTCAAACTACTCATAATGATGTGGAAAGTTAACCTAAGGTGTTTCCATTGGGTTTGCAGTAAGTGCTTTGGTGTAAAATTGAAATGTATACTATTTGTATTGTAAAAGCATTGCATGCACTGAGAAACCAACTTTTTTGTCTTGATGTGCACAGGTATGAAACAACTTTGAGACATCTCAGAATCATGTGGGAAATTAATCTAAGTTGTTTCCATTAGGTTTGCAGTAAGTATTTTGGTGTAAAATTGAAATGTATACTATTTGTATTGTCTAAGCATTGCATGCGCTGAGATAACAACTTTTTTGTGTTGATGTGTACAGCCATGAAACAACTTTCAAACTACTCATAATCATGTGGGAAGTTAACCTAAGGTGTTTCCATTAGTTTGCAGTAAGTACTTTGGTGTAAAATTCAGATGTGTACTACCTTAATGTCAGAGCATAGTAGTACTGAGAAAGTAACTTTTTTGTCTTGATGAACTGAGGCATGAAACAACTTTAAACCTAGTCATACTCATCTGGGAAGTTAACCAAATGTGTTTGCATTAGGTTTGCAGTCAGGACGTTTGAGTACAATTGAAATGTATACTACTTTTATGTCAAAGCATTCTAATCACTGTGAAATCAACTTTTTTGTCTTTATCTGCACAGGTATGAAACAACTTTCAGACATCTCAGAATCATGTGGGAAGTTAACCTAGAGTGTTTTCATTAGGATTGCAGTAAGTGCTTTGGTGTAAAATTGAAATGTATACTATTTGTATTGTCTAAGCATTGCATGCACTGAGATAACAACTTTTTTGTGTTGATGTGTACAGCCATGAAACAACTTTCAAACTACTAATAATCATGTGGAACGTTAACCTAAAGTGTTTCCATTAGGTTTGCAGTAAGTGCTTTGGTGTAAAATTGAAATGTATACTACTTTTATGTCAAAGCATTCTATTCACTGTAAAATCAACTTGTTTGTCTTTATGTGCACAGGTATGAAACAACTTTCAGACATCTCAGAATCATGTGGGAAGTTAACCTAAGGTGTTTCCATTAGGTTTGCAGTAAGTGCTTTGGAGTAAAATAGAAATGTATACTATTTGTATTGTCTAAGCATTGCATGCACTGAGATAACAACTTTTTTCTGTTGATGTGTACAGCCATGAAACAACTTTCAAACTACTCATAATCATGTGGAAAGTTAACCTAAGGTGTTTCCATTAGGTTTGCAGTAAGTGCTTTGGTGTAAAATTGAAGTGTATACTATTTGTATTGTCTAAGCATTGCATGCACTGAGATAACAACTTTTTTGTGTTGATGTGCACAGGTATGAAACAACTTTCAGACATCTCAGAATCATGTGGGAAGTTAATCTGAGTTGTTTCCTTTAGGTTTCCAGTAAGTGCTTTGGTGTAAAATTGAGATGTATACTATCTTAATGTCAGAGCAGAGTAGCACTGAGAAGTAACTTTTTTGTCTTGATGAAGTGAGGCATGAAACAACTTTAAACCTACTCATACTCATGTGGGAAGTTAACCAAAGATGTTTCCATTAGGTTTGCAGTCAGGACTTTTGAGTACAATTGAAATGGAAACTACATTTATGTCAAAGCATTCTATTCACTGTGAAATCAACTTTTTTGTCTTTATGTGCACAGGTATGAAACAACTTTCAGACATCTCAGAATCATGTGGGAAGTTAACCTAAAGTGTTTCCATTAGGATTGCAGTAAGTGCTTTGGTGTAAAATTGAAATGTATACTATTTGTCTTGTCTAAGCATTGCATGCACTGAGATAACAACTTTTTTGTGTTGATGTGTACAGCCATGAAACAACTTTCAAACTACTCATAATCATGTGGGAAGTTAACCTAAGGTGTTTCCATTAGTTTGCAGTAAGTACTTTGGTGTAAAATTCAGAAGTGTACTACCTTAATGTCAGAGCATAGTAGTACTGAGAAAGTAACTTTTTTGTCTTGATGAACTGAGGCATGAAACAACTTTAAACCTAGTCATACTCATCTGGGAAGTTAAACGAATGAGTTTGCATTAGGTTTGCAGTCAGGACTTTTGAGTACAATTGAAATGTATACTACCTTTATGTCAAAGCATTCTATTCACTGTGAAATCAACTTTTTTGTCTTTATCTGCACAGGTATGAAACAACTTTCAGACATCTCAGAATCATGTGGGAAGTTAACCTAAAGTGTTTCCATTAGGTTTGCAGTAAGTGCTTTGGTGTAAAATTGAAATGTATACTATTTGTATTGTCTAAGCATTGCATACACTGAGATAACAACTTTTTTGTGTTGATGTGTACAGCCATGAAACAACTTTCAAACTACTCATAATCATGTGGAAAGTTAACCAAAGGTGTTTCCATTAGGTTTGCAGTAAGTGCTTTGGTGTAAAATTGAAATGTATACTATATGTTTTGTAAAAGCATTGCATGCACTGAAAAAACAACTTTTTTGTCTTGATGTCCACAGGTATGAAACAACTTTCAGACATCTCAGAATCATGTGGGAAGTTAATCTGAGTTGTTTCCTTTAGGTTTGCAGTAAGTACTTTGGTGTAAAATTGAAATGTATACTATTTGTATTGTCTAACCATTGCATGCACTGAGATAACAACTTTTTTGTGTTGATGTGTAAAGCCATCAAACAACTTTCAAACTACTCATAATCATGTGGGAAGTTAACCTAAGGTGTTTCCAATAGTTAGCAGTAAGTACTTTGGTGTAAAATTGAGATGTATACTACCTTAATGTCAGAGCATAGTAGTACTGAGAAAGTAACTTTTTTGTCTTGATGAACTGAGGCATGAAACAACTTTAAACCTAGTCATACTCATCTGGGAAGTTAACCAAATGTGTTTGCATTAGGTTTGCAGTCAGGACGTTTGAGTACAATTGAAATGTATACTACTTTTATGTCAAAGCATTCTAATCACTGTGAAATCAACTTTTTTGTCTTTATGTGCACAGGTATGAAACAACTTTCAGACATCTCAGAATCATGTGGGAAGTTAACCTAGAGTGTTTTCATTAGGATTACAGTAAGTGCTTTCGTGTAAAATTGAAATGTATACTATTTGTATTGTCTAAGCATTGCATGCACTGAGATAACAACTTTTTTGTGTTGATGTGTACAGCCATGAAACAACTTTCAAACTACTAATAATCATGTGGAACGTTAACCTAAAGTGTTTCCATTAGGTTTGCAGTAAGTGCTTTGGTGTAAAATTGAAATGTATACTACTTTTATGTCAAAGCATTCTATTCACTGTAAAATCAACTTGTTTGTCTTTATGTGCACAGGTATGAAACAACTTTCAGACATCTCAGAATCATGTGGGAAGTTAACCTAAGGTGTTTCCATTAGGTTTGCAGTAAGTGCTTTGGAGTAAAATTGAAATGTATACTATTTGTATTGTCTAAGCATTGCATGCACTGAGATAACAACTTTTTTCTGTTGATGTGTACAGCCATGAAACAACTTTCAAACTACTCATAATGATGTGGAAAGTTAACCTAAGGTGTTTCCATTGGGTTTGCAGTAAGTGCTTTGGTGTAAAATTGAAATGTATACTATTTGTATTGTAAAAGCATTGCATGCACTGAGAAACCAACTTTTTTGTCTTGATGTGCACAGGTATGAAACAACTTTGAGACATCTCAGAATCATGTGGGAAATTAATCTAAGTTGTTTCCATTAGGTTTGCAGTAAGTATTTTGGTGTAAAATTGAAATGTATACTATTTGTATTGTCTAAGCATTGCATGCGCTGAGATAACAACTTTTTTGTGTTGATGTGTACAGCCCTGAAACAACTTTCAAACTACTCATAATCATGTGGGAAGTTAACCTAAGGTGTTTCCATTAGTTTGCAGTAAGTACTTTGGTGTAAAATTCAGATGTGTACTACCTTAATGTCAGAGCATAGTAGTACTGAGAAAGTAACTTTTTTGTCTTGATGAACTGAGGCATGAAACAACTTTAAACCTAGTCATACTCATCTGGGAAGTTAACCAAATGTGTTTGCATTAGGTTTGCAGTCAGGACGTTTGAGTACAATTGAAATGTATACTACTTTTATGTCAAAGCATTCTAATCACTGTGAAATCAACTTTTTTGTCTTTATGTGCACAGGTATGAAACAACTTTCAGACATCTCAGAATCATGTGGGAAGTTAACCTAGAGTGTTTTCATTAGGATTGCAGTAAGTGCTTTCGTGTAAAATTGAAATGTATACTATTTGTATTGTCTAAGCATTGCATGCACTGAGATAACAACTTTTTTGTGTTGATGTGTACAGCCATGAAACAACTTTCAAACTACTAATAATCATGTGGAACGTTAACCTAAAGTGTTTCCATTAGGATTGCAGTAAGTGCTTTGGTGTAAAATTGAAATGTATACTACTTTTATGTCAAAGCATTCTATTCACTGTAAAATCAACTTGTTTGTCTTTATGTGCACAGGTATGAAACAACTTTCAGACATCTCAGAATCATGAGGGAAGTTAACCTAAGGTGTTTCCATTAGGTTTGCAGTAAGTGCTTTGGAGTAAAATTGAAATGTATACTATTTGTATTGTCTAAGCATTGCATGCACTGAGATAACAACTTTTTTCTGTTGATGTGTACAGCCATGAAACAAATTTCAAACTACTCATAATGATGTGGAAAGTTAACCTAAGGTGTTTCCATTAGGTTTGCAGTAAGTGCTTTGGTGTAAAATTGAAATGTATACTATCTGTATTGTAAAAGCATTGCATGCACTGAGAAACCAACTTTTTTGTCTTGATGTGCACAGGTATGAAACAACTTTCAGACATCTCAGAATCATGTGGGAAATTAATCTAAGTTGTTTCCATTAGGTTTGCAGTAAGTATTTTGGTGTAAAATTGAAATGTATACTATTTGTATTGTCTAAGGATTGCATGCACTGAGATAACAACTTTTTTGTGTTGATGTGTACAGCCATGAAACAACTTTCAAACTACTCATAATCATGTGGGAAGTTAACCTAAGGTGTTTCCATTAGTTTGCAGTAAGTACTTTGGTGTAAAATTCAGAAGTGTACTACCTTAATGTCAGAGCATAGTAGTACTGAGAAAGTAACTTTTTTGTCTTGATGAACTGAGGCATGAAACAACTTTAAACCTAGTCATACTCATCTGGGAAGTTAACCAAATGAGTTTGCATTAGGTTTGCAGTCAGGACTTTTGAGTACAATTGAAATGTATACTACCTTTATGTCAAAGCATTCTATTCACTGTGAAATCAACTTTTTTGTCTTTATCTGCACAGGTATGAAACAACTTTCAGACATCTCAGAATCATGTGGGAAGTTAACCTAAAGTGTTTCCATTAGGTTTGCAGTAAGTGCTTTGGTGTAAAATTGAAATGTATACTATTTGTAGTGTCTAAGCATTGCATACACTGAGATAACAACTTTTTTGTGTTGATGTGTACAGCCATGAAACAACTTTCAAACTACTCATAATCATGTGGAAAGTTAACCAAAGGTGTTTCCATTAGGTTTGCAGTAAGTGCTTTGGTGTAAAATTGAAATGTATACTATATGTTTTGTAAAAGCATTGCATGCACTGAAAAAACAACTTTTTTGTCTTGATGTCCACAGGTATGAAACAACTTTCAGACATCTCAGAATCATGTGGGAAGTTAATCTGAGTTGTTTCCTTTAGGTTTGCAGTAAGTACTTTGGTGTAAAATTGAAATGTATACTACTTTTATGTCAAACCATTCTATTCACTGTAAAATCAACTTGTTTGTCTTTATGTGCACAGGTATGAAACAAGTTTCAGACTTCTCAGAATCATGTGGGAAGTTAACCTAAGGTGTTTCCATTAGGTTTGCAGTAAGTGCTTTGGAGTAGAATTGAAATGTATACTACTTGTATTGTCTAAGCATTGCATGCACTGAGAAACCAACTTTTTTGTCTTGATGAGCAAAGGTATGAAACAACTTTCAGACATCTCAGAATCATGTGGGAAGTTAATCTAAGTTGTTTCCATTAGTTTTGCCGTAAGTATTTTGGTGTAAAATTGAAATGTATACTATTTGTATTGTCTTAGCATTGCATGCACTGAGATAACAACTTTTTTGTGTTGATGTGTACAGCCATGAAACAACTTTCAAACTACTCATAATCATGTGGGAAGTTAACCTAAGGTGTTTCCATTAGTTTGCAGTAAGTACTTTGGTGTAAAATTCAGATGTGTACTACCTCAATGTCAGAGCATAGTAGTACTGAGAAAGTAACTTTTTTATCTTGATGAACTGAGGCATGAAACAACTTTAAACCTTGTCATACTCATCTGGGAAGTTAACCAAATGTGTTTGCATTAGGTTTGCAGTCAGGAGTTTTGAGTACAATTGAAATGTATACTACTTTTATTTCAAAGCATTCTATTCACTGTGAAATCAACTTTTTTGTCTTTATGTGCACAGGTATGAAACAACTTTCAGACATCTCAGAATCATGTGGGAAGTTAACTTAAAGTGTTTTCATTAGGATTGCAGTAAGTGCTTTGGTGTAAAATTGAAATGTATACTATTTGTATTGTCTAAGCATTGCATGCACTGAGATAACAACTTTTTTGTGTTGATGTGTACAGCCATGAAACAACTTTCAAACTACTCATAATCATGTGGAAAGTTAACCTAAAGTGTTTCCATTAGGTTTGCAGTAAGGGCTTTGGTGTAAAATTGAAATGTATACTATTTGTATTGTCTAAGCATTGCATGCACTGAGACAACAACTTTTTTCTGTTGATGTGTACAGCCATGAAACAACTTTAAACCTACTCATACTCATGTAGGAAGTTAACCAAATGTGTTTGCGTTAGGTTTGCAGTCAGGACTTTTGAGTACAATTGAAATGTATACTACCTTTATGTCAAAGCATTCTATTCACTGTGAAATCAACTTTTTTGTCTTTATCTGCACAGGTATGAAACAACTTTCAGACATCTCAGAATCATGTGGGAAGTTAACCTAAAGTGTTTCCATTAGGTTTGCAGTAAGTGCTTTGGTGTAAAATTGAAATGTATACTATTTGTATTGTCTAAGCATTGCATACACTGAGATAACAACTTGTTTGTGTTGATGTGTACAGCCATGAAAAAACTTTCAAACTACTCATAATCATGTGGAAAGTTAACCAAAGGTGTTTCCATTAGGTTTGCAGTAAGTGCTTTGGTGTAAAATTGAAATGTATACTATCTGTATTGTAAAAGCATTGCATGCACTGAGAAACCAACTTTTTTGTCTTGATGTGCACAGGTATGAAACAACTTTCAGACATCTCAGAATCATGTGGGAAATTAATCTAAGTTGTTTCCATTAGGTTTGCAGTAAGTATTTTGGTGTAAAATTGAAATGTATACTATTTGTATTGTCTAAGCATTGCATGCACTGAGATAACAACTTTTTTGTGTTGATGTGTACAGCCATGAAACAACTTTCAAACTACTCATAATCATGTGGGAAGTTAACCTGAGGTGTTTCCATTAGTTTGCAGTAAGTACTTTGGTGTAAAATTCAGAAGTGTACTACCTTAATGTCAGAGCATAGTAGTACTGAGAAAGTAACTTTTTTGTCTTGATGAACTGAGGCATGAAACAACTTTAAACCTAGTCATACTCATCTGGGAAGTTAACCAAATGAGTTTGCATTAGGTTTGCAGTCAGGACTTTTGAGTACAATTGAAATGTATACTACCTTTATGTCAAAGCATTCTATTCACTGTGAAATCAACTTTTTTGTCTTTATCTGCACAGGTATGAAACAACTTTCAGACATCTCAGAATCATGTGGGAAGTTAACCTAAAGTGTTTCCATTAGGTTTGCAGTAAGTGCTTTGGTGTAAAATTGAAATGTATACTATTTGTAGTGTCTAAGCATTGCATACACTGAGATAACAACTTTTTTGTGTTGATGTGTACAGCCATGAAACAACTTTCAAACTACTCATAATCATGTGGAAAGTTAACCAAAGGTGTTTCTATTAGGTTTGCAGTAAGTGCTTTGGTGTAAAATTGAAATGTATACTATATGTTTTGTAAAAGCATTGCATGCACTGAAAAAACAACTTTTTTGTCTTGATGTCCACAGGTATGAAACAACTTTCAGACATCTCAGAATCATGTGGGAAGTTAATCTGAGTTGTTTCCTTTAGGTTTGCAGTAAGTACTTTGGTGTAAAATTGAAATGTATACTACTTTTATGTCAAACCATTCTATTCACTGTAAAATCAACTTGTTTGTCTTTATGTGCACAGGTATGAAACAAGTTTCAGACTTCTCAGAATCATGTGGGAAGTTAACCTAAGGTGTTTCCATTAGGTTTGGAGTAAGTGCTTTGGAGTAGAATTGAAATGTATACTACTTGTATTGTCTAAGCATTGCATGCACTGAGAAACCAACTTTTTTGTCTTGATGAGCAAAGGTATGAAACAACTTTCAGACATCTCAGAATCATGTGGGAAGTTAATCTAAGTTGTTTCCATTAGTTTTGCCGTAAGTATTTTGGTGTAAAATTGAAATGTATACTATTTGTATTGTCTTAGCATTGCATGCACTGAGATAACAACTTTTTTGTGTTGATGTGTACAGCCATGAAACAACTTTCAAACTACTCATAATCATGTGGGAAGTTAACCTAAGGTGTTTCCATTAGTTTGCAGTAAGTACTTTGGTGTAAAATTCAGATGTGTACTACCTCAATGTCAGAGCATAGTAGTACTGAGAAAGTAACTTTTTTATCTTGATGAACTGAGGCATGAAACAACTTTAAACCTTGTCATACTCATCTGGGAAGTTAACCAAATGTGTTTGCATTAGGTTTGCAGTCAGGAGTTTTGAGTACAATTGAAATGTATACTACTTTTATGTCAAAGCATTCTATTCACTGTGAAATCAACTTTTTTGTCTTTATGTGCACAGGTATGAAACAACTTTCAGACATCTCAGAATCATGTGGGAAGTTAACTTAAAGTGTTTTCATTAGGATTGCAGTAAGTGCTTTGGTGTAAAATTGAAATGTATACTATTTGTATTGTCTAAGCATTGCATGCACTGAGATAACAACTTTTTTGTGTTGATGTGTACAGCCATGAAACAACTTTCAAACTACTCATAATCATGTGGAAAGTTAACCTAAAGTGTTTCCATTAGGTTTGCAGTAAGGGCTTTGGTGTAAAATTGAAATGTATACTATTTGTATTGTCTAAGCATTGCATGCACTGAGACAACAACTTTTTTCTGTTGATGTGTACATCCATGAAACAACTTTAAACCTACTCATACTCATGTAGGAAGTTAACCAAATGTGTTTGCGTTAGGTTTGCAGTCAGGACTTTTGAGTACAATTGAAATGTATACTACCTTTATGTCAAAGCATTCTATTCACTGTGAAATCAACTTTTTTGTCTTTATCTGCACAGGTATGAAACAACTTTCAGACATCTCAGAATCATGTGGGAAGTTAACCTAAAGTGTTTCCATTAGGTTTGCAGTAAGTGCTTTGGTGTAAAATTGAAATGTATACTATTTGTATTGTCTAAGCATTGCATACACTGAGATAACAACTTGTTTGTGTTGATGTGTACAGCCATGAAAATACTTTCAAACTACTCATAATCATGTGGAAAGTTAACCAAAGGTGTTTCCATTAGGTTTGCAGTAAGTGCTTTGGTGTAAAATTGAAATGTATACTATCTGTATTGTAAAAGCATTGCATGCACTGAGAAACCAACTTTTTTGTCTTGATGTGCACAGGTATGAAACAACTTTCAGACATCTCAGAATCATGTGGGAAATTAATCTAAGTTGTTTCCATTAGGTTTGCAGTAAGTATTTTGGTGTAAAATTGAAATGTATACTATTTGTATTGTCTAAGCATTGCATGCACTGAGATAACAACTTTTTTGTGTTGATGTGTACAGCCATGAAACAACTTTCAAACTACTCATAATCATGTGGGAAGTTAACCTAAGGTGTTTCCATTAGTTTGCAGTAAGTACTTTGGTGTAAAATTCAGAAGTGTACTACCTTAATGTCAGAGCATAGTAGTACTGAGAAAGTAACTTTTTTGTCTTGATGAACTGAGGCATGAAACAACTTTAAACCTAGTCATACTCATCTGGGAAGTTAAACAAATGAGTTTGCATTAGGTTTGCAGTCAGGACTTTTGAGTACAATTGAAATGTATACTACCTTTATGTCAAAGCATTCTATTCACTGTGAAATCAACTTTTTTGTCTTTATCTGCACAGGTATGAAACAACTTTCAGACATCTCAGAATCATGTGGGAAGTTAACCTAAAGTGTTTCCATTAGGATTACAGTAAGTGCTTTCGTGTAAAATTGAAATGTATACTATTTGTATTGTCTAAGCATTGCATGCACTGAGATAACAACTTTTTTGTGTTGATGTGTACAGCCATGAAACAACTTTCAAACTACTAATAATCATGTGGAACGTTAACCTAAAGTGTTTCCATTAGGTTTGCAGTAAGTGCTTTGGTGTAAAATTGAAATGTATACTACTTTTATGTCAAAGCATTCTATTCACTGTAAAATCAACTTGTTTGTCTTTATGTGCACAGGTATGAAACAACTTTCAGACATCTCAGAATCATGTGGGAAGTTAACCTAAGGTGTTTCCATTAGGTTTGCAGTAAGTGCTTTGGAGTAAAATTGAAATGTATACTATTTGTATTGTCTAAGCATTGCATGCACTGAGATAACAACTTTTTTCTGTTGATGTGTACAGCCATGAAACAACTTTCAAACTACTCATAATGATGTGGAAAGTTAACCTAAGGTGTTTCCATTGGGTTTGCAGTAAGTGCTTTGGTGTAAAATTGAAATGTATACTATTTGTATTGTAAAAGCATTGCATGCACTGAGAAACCAACTTTTTTGTCTTGATGTGCACAGGTATGAAACAACTTTGAGACATCTCAGAATCATGTGGGAAATTAATCTAAGTTGTTTCCATTAGGTTTGCAGTAAGTATTTTGGTGTAAAATTGAAATGTATACTATTTGTATTGTCTAAGCATTGCATGCGCTGAGATAACAACTTTTTTGTGTTGATGTGTACAGCCATGAAACAACTTTCAAACTACTCATAATCATGTGGGAAGTTAACCTAAGGTGTTTCCATTAGTTTGCAGTAAGTACTTTGGTGTAAAATTCAGATGTGTACTACCTTAATGTCAGAGCATAGTAGTACTGAGAAAGTAACTTTTTTGTCTTGATGAACTGAGGCATGAAACAACTTTAAACCTAGTCATACTCATCTGGGAAGTTAACCAAATGTGTTTGCATTAGGTTTGCAGTCAGGACGTTTGAGTACAATTGAAATGTATACTACTTTTATGTCAAAGCATTCTAATCACTGTGAAATCAACTTTTTTGTCTTTATGTGCACAGGTATGAAACAACTTTCAGACATCTCAGAATCATGTGGGAAGTTAACCTAGAGTGTTTTCATTAGGATTGCAGTAAGTGCTTTGGTGTAAAATTGAAATGTATACTATTTGTATTGTCTAAGCATTGCATGCACTGAGATAACAACTTTTTTGTGTTGATGTGTACAGCCATGAAACAACTTTCAAACTACTAATAATCATGTGGAACGTTAACCTAAAGTGTTTCCATTAGGTTTGCAGTAAGTGCTTTGGTGTAAAATTGAAATGTATACTACTTTTATGTCAAAGCATTCTATTCACTGTAAAATCAACTTGTTTGTCTTTATGTGCACAGGTATGAAACAACTTTCAGACATCTCAGAATCATGTGGGAAGTTAACCTAAGGTGTTTCCATTAGGTTTGCAGTAAGTGCTTTGGAGTAAAATAGAAATGTATACTATTTGTATTGTCTAAGCATTGCATGCACTGAGATAACAACTTTTTTCTGTTGATGTGTACAGCCATGAAACAACTTTCAAACTACTCATAATCATGTGGAAAGTTAACCTAAGGTGTTTCCATTAGGTTTGCAGTAAGTGCTTTGGTGTAAAATTGAAGTGTATACTATTTGTATTGTCTAAGCATTGCATGCACTGAGATAACAACTTTTTTGTGTTGATGTGCACAGGTATGAAACAACTTTCAGACATCTCAGAATCATGTGGGAAGTTAATCTGAGTTGTTTCCTTTAGGTTTCCAGTAAGTGCTTTGGTGTAAAATTGAGATGTATACTATCTTAATGTCAGAGCAGAGTAGCACTGAGAAGTAACTTTTTTGTCTTGATGAAGTGAGGCATGAAACAACTTTAAACCTACTCATACTCATGTGGGAAGTTAACCAAAGATGTTTCCATTAGGTTTGCAGTCAGGACTTTTGAGTACAATTGAAATGGAAACTACATTTATGTCAAAGCATTCTATTCACTGTGAAATCAACTTTTTTGTCTTTATGTGCACAGGTATGAAACAACTTTCAGACATCTCAGAATCATGTGGGAAGTTAACCTAAAGTGTTTCCATTAGGATTGCAGTAAGTGCTTTGGTGTAAAATTGAAATGTATACTATTTGTCTTGTCTAAGCATTGCATGCACTGAGATAACAACTTTTTTGTGTTGATGTGTACAGCCATGAAACAACTTTCAAACTACTCATAATCATGTGGGAAGTTAACCTAAGGTGTTTCCATTAGTTTGCAGTAAGTACTTTGGTGTAAAATTCAGAAGTGTACTACCTTAATGTCAAAGCATTCTATTCACTGTGAAATCAACTTTTTTGTCTTTATCTGCACAGGTATGAAACAACTTTCAGACATCTCAGAATCATGTGGGAAGTTAACCTAAAGTGTTTCCATTAGGTTTGCAGTAAGTGCTTTGGTGTAAAATTGAAATGTATACTATTTGTATTGTCTAAGCATTGCATACACTGAGATAACAACTTTTTTGTGTTGATGTGTACAGCCATGAAACAACTTTCAAACTACTCATAATCATGTGGAAAGTTAACCAAAGGTGTTTCCATTAGGTTTGCAGTAAGTGCTTTGGTGTAAAATTGAAATGTATACTATATGTTTTGTAAAAGCATTGCATGCACTGAAAAAACAACTTTTTTGTCTTGATGTCCACAGGTATGAAACAACTTTCAGACATCTCAGAATCATGTGGGAAGTTAATCTGAGTTGTTTCCTTTAGGTTTGCAGTAAGTACTTTGGTGTAAAATTGAAATGTATACTATTTGTATTGTCTAACCATTGCATGCACTGAGATAACAACTTTTTTGTGTTGATGTGTAAAGCCATCAAACAACTTTCAAACTACTCATAATCATGTGGGAAGTTAACCTAAGGTGTTTCCAATAGTTAGCAGTAAGTACTTTGGTGTAAAATTGAGATGTATACTACCTTAATGTCAGAGCATAGTAGTACTGAGAAAGTAACTTTTTTGTCTTGATGAACTGAGGCATGAAACAACTTTAAACCTAGTCATACTCATCTGGGAAGTTAACCAAATGTGTTTGCATTAGGTTTGCAGTCAAGACGTTTGAGTACAATTGAAATGTATACTACTTTTATGTCAAAGCATTCTAATCACTGTGAAATCAACTTTTTTGTCTTTATGTGCACAGGTATGAAACAACTTTCAGACATCTCAGAATCATGTGGGAAGTTAACCTAGAGTGTTT
>NW_027274641.1:0-89534 GCF_030028105.1 Mobula birostris
AGACACCTGATGCTCCATCTCTTGTCCAAAGGATCAGACACCTGCTGCTCCATCTCCTTGACCCAGAGGTCAGACACCTGCTGCTCCATCCCCTGGTCGCAGAGATGAGAAACCTGCTGGTCCATCGTCTTGTCCCAGAGATGAGACACCTGCGCCTGCATCCCCTTAGCCCAGAGATCAGACACCTGCAGCTCCATCCCCTTATCCCAGAGATCAGACACCTCCTGCTCCATCCCCTTATCCCAGAGATCAGACACCTGTTGCTCCAGCCCCTTGGCCCAAAGACCAGACACCTGCTGCTCCATCGTCGTCCCAGAGATCAGACACCTGCTGCTCCATCTCCTTGACCCAGAGTCCAGACACATGCTGCTCCCTCTCCTTTTCCCAGAGATCAGACAACTGTTCCTCCAACCCCTTTTCCGAGAGATCAGACACCTGATGCGCCATCACGTGGTCCCAGAGAGGGATACACCTGCTGCTCCATCTCCTTCTCCCAGACATCAGACAACTCCTGCTCCATCCCTTTGACCCAGAGATCGTACACCTAGTCCTCCATCCCCTTGTCCCGGAGATCAGACACCTGCTACACCATGCCCATGTCCCAGAGATCAGACACCTGCTGCTCCATCTCCTTGTCCCAGAGATAAGACACCTGCATGTCCATCGTCTTGTCCCAGAGATGAGACACCTGCGCCTCCATCCCTTCAGCCCAGAGGTCAGGCACCTGCTGCTCGATCCCCTTATCCCAGAGATGAGATCCTGCTGCTCCATTCCCTTATCCCAGAGATCAGACACCTGCTGCTCCATCGACTTGTCCCAGATATCAGACACCTGCTGCTCCATCCCCTTATCCCAGAGATCAGGCACCTGCTGCTCCATCACCTTGTCCCAGAGATCAGACACCTGCTGCGCCATCCCCTTGTCCCAGAGATCAGACACCTGAGCTCCATCGTTGTCCCAGAGATCAGACACCTGCTGCTCCATCTCCTTCACCCAGAGTTCAGACACATGCTGCTCCCTCTCGTTTTCCCAGAGATCAGACACTTGTTGCCACATTCCCTTGTTCCAGAGATGAGACACCTGATGCTCCATCTCTTGTCCAAAGGATCAGACACCTGCTGCTCCATCATCTTCCCAGAGGTCAGCCACCCTGCTGCTCAATCCCCTTATCCCAGAGATGAGAATCCTGCTGCTCCATCACCTTGTCGCAGAGAGGATAAACCTGCTGCTCCAACCCGTTGTCTCAGAGATCAGACATCTGCTGCTCCATCTCCTTCTCCCAGATATCAGACAACTGCTGCTCCATCCCTTTCACCCAGAGATCGTACATTTTGTGCTCCATCCTCTTGTCCCAGAGATCAGACACCTGCTGCACCTTCCCCTTGTCCCAGAGAACAGACACCTGCTGCTCCATCCCCTTATCCAAGAGAACAGACACCTGCTGCTCCATCCCCTTATCCAAGAGATCGGACCACCTGCTGCACCATCCCCCTGTCCCAGAGGTCGGACTCCTGCTGCTCCATCCCCTTGGCCCAAAGACCAGACACCTGCTGCTCCATCGTCGTCCCAGATATCAGACATCTGCTGCACCTTCCCCTTGTCCCAGAGATTAGACAGCTGCTGCTCCATCACCTTATCCCAGAGATCGGTCACCTGCTGCGCCATCCCCTTGTCCCAGAGATCGGACACCTGCTGCCCCATCCCCTTGCCCAAAGACCAGACACCTGCTGCTCCATCGTCGTCCCAGATATCAGACATCTGCTGCACCATTCCATTGTCCGAGAGATCAGACACCTGCTGCTCCATCGCCTTCTCTCAGAGAGGCGACGTCTGCTGGTCCATCCCCTTGTTCCGGAAATCAGACACCTGCTGCTCCACATTCTTGCATAGAGATCAGACACCTGCTGCTCCATCCCCTTGACCAAGAGATCGGACACCTGAGCTCCATCATCGTCCCAGAGATCAGACACCTGTTGCCCCATTCCCTTGTCCCAGAGATCAGACACCTGCTGCTCCATCTCCTTGTCAAAAGGATCAGACGCCTGCTGCTCCATCTCCTTATCCAAAGCATCAGACACCTGCTGATCCATCATCTTCCCAGAGGTCAGACACCTGCTGCTCCATCTCCTTGTCACAGAGATGAGACACCTGCTGGTCCATCGTCTTGTCCCAGAGATGAGAC
Organism: Mobula birostris; assembly: GCF_030028105.1. Lineage (NCBI taxonomy): Eukaryota > Metazoa > Chordata > Chondrichthyes > Myliobatiformes > Myliobatidae > Mobula > Mobula birostris. Next base: position 2,183 of record NW_027274641.1, read on the forward strand.
ACCTGCGCCTCCATCACCTTAGCCCAGTGATCAGACACCTGCTGCTCCATCCCCTTGTCCCAGAGATCAGACACCTGATGCGCCATCACATGGTCCCAGAGAGAATACACCTGCTGCTCCATCTCCTTCTTCCAGACATCAGACAACTCCTGCTCCATCCCTTTGACCCAGAGATCGTACACCTTGTCCTCCATCCCCTTGTCCCGGAGATCAGACACCTGCTACACCATGCCCATGTCCCAGAGATCAGACACCTGCTGCTCCATCTCCTTGTCCCAGAGATAAGACACCTGCATGTCCATCGTCTTGTCCCAGAGATGAGACACCTGCGCCTCCATCCCTTCAGCCCAGAGGTCAGGCACCTGCTGCTCGATCCCCTTATCCCAGAGATGAGAATCCTGCTGCTCCATTCCCTTATCCCAGAGATCAGACACCTGCTGCTCCATCGACTTGTCCCAGATATCAGACACCTGCTGCTCCATCCCCTTATCCCAGAGATCAGGCACCTGCTGCTCCATCACCTTGTCCCCGAGATCAGACACCTGCTGCGCCATCCCCTTCTCCCAGAGATCAGATACCTGAGCTCCATCGTCGTCCAGAGATCAGACATATGCTGCTCCCTCTCCTTTTCCCAGAGATCAGACACTTGTTGCCACATTCCCTTGTCCCAGAGATGAGACACCTGATGCTCCATCTCTTGTCCAAAGGATCAGACACCTGCTCCATCATCTTCCCAGAGGTCAGACACCTGCTGCTGCATCGTCTTGTCCCAGAGATGAGACACCTTCGCCTCCATCCCCTTAGCCCTGAGATCAGACACCTGCCGCTCCATCCCCTTATCCCAGAAAACAGACACCTGCTGCTCCATCCCCTTATCCCGAGATCAGACACCTGCTGCTGCATCGCCATGTCCCAGAGATCAGACACCTGCTCCTCCATCCCCTTGTCCGAGCGATCAGACACCTGTTGCTCTATCACCTTGTCCCAGAGTGGATACACCTGCTGCTCCATCCCGTTGTCCCAGAGATCAGAAACCTCCTGCTCCATTTTGCTTGTCCCAGAGATCAGACACCTGCTGCTCCATCCCCTTGTCCCAGAGATCAGACACCTGAACCCCATCATCGCCCAGAGATCAGACACCAGCTGCTCCATCTCTTTGACCCAGAGTTCAGGACACATGCTGCTCCCTCTCCTTTTCCCAGAGATCAGACACCTTTTTCCCCATCCCCTTGTCCCAGAGATCAGACACCTGCTGCTCCATCACCTTGTCCCAGAGATCAGACACCTGCTGCTCCATCCCCTTGTCCCAGAGATCAGACACCTGTTCCTCCATCCCCTTTTCCGAGAGATCAGACACCTGATGCTCCATCATGTGGTCCCAGAGATGATACACCTGCTGTTCCATCTCCTTCTCCCAGACATCAGACAACTGCTGCTCCATCCCTTTGACCCAGTGATCGTACACCTTGTCCTCCATCCCTTGTCCCGGAGATCGGACACCTGCTACACCATGCCCATGTCCCATAGATCAGACACCTGCTGCTCATCCCCTTTCCCACAGATCAGACACCTGAGCTCCATCAGCGTCCCAGAGATCAGACAACTGCTGCTCCATCTCCTTGACCCAGAGGTCAGACACATGCTGCTCCCTCTCCATATCCCAGCGTTCAGACACCTGTTGCCCCATTCCCTTGTCCCAAAGATCAGACACTTGCTGCTCCTCCTTGTCCAAAGCATCAGACACCTGCTGCTCCATCATCCTCCCAGAGCTCAGACACCCGCTGCTCCATCCCCTTGTCCCAGAGATATACACCTGCATGTCCATCGTCTTGTGCCAGAGATGAGACACATGCGCCTCCATCCCTTTAGCCCAGAGGCCAGGCACCTGCTGCTCCATCCCCTTATCCCAGAGATGAGACTCCTGCTGCTCCATTCCCTTATCCCAGAGATCAGACACCTGCTGCTCCATCGACTTGTCCCAGATATCAGATACCTGCTGCTCCATCCCCTTATCCCAGAGTTCAGACAACTGCTGCGCCATCCCCTTGTCCCAGAGATCGGACAATGGCGGCTCCATCCCCTTGTCCCAGAGATCAGACACCTGCTGCTCCATCTCCTTGACCCAGAGGTCAGACACCTGCTGCTCCATCCCCTTGTCCCAGAGATGAGACACCTGCTGGTCCATCGTCTTGTCCCAGAGATGAGACACCTGCGCCTGCATCCCCTTAGCCCAGAGATCAGACACCTGCAGCTCCATCCCCTTATCCCAGAGATCAGACACCTCCTGCTCCATCCCCTTATCCCAGCGATCAGACACCTGTTGCTCCAGCCCCTTGGCCCAAAGACCAGACACCTGCTGCTCCATCGTCATCCCAGAGATCAGACACCTGCTGCTCCATCTCCTTGACCCAGAGTCCAGACACATGCTGCTCCCTCTCCTTTTCCCAGAGATCAGACAACTGTTCCTCCATCCCCTTTTCCGAGAGATCAGACACCTGATGCGCCATCACGTGGTCCCAGAGAGGATACACCTGCTGCTCCATCTCCTTCTCCCAGACATCAGACAACTTCTGCTCCATCCCTTTGACCCAGAGATCGTACACCTTGTCCTCCATCCCCTTGTCCCGGAGATCAGACACCTGCTACACCATGCCCATGTCCCAGAGATCAGACACCTACTGCTCCATCCCCTTGTCCCAGAGATAAGACACCTGCATGTCCATCGTCTTGTCCCGGAGTAAAGACACCTGCGCCTTCATCCCTTTAGCCCAGAGGTCAGGCACCTGCTGCTCAATCCCCTTATCCAAGAGATGAGAATCGTGCTGCTCCATTCCCTTATCCCAGAGATCAGACACCTGCTGCTCCATCGACTTGTCCCAGATATCAGACACCTGCTGCTCCATCCCCTTATCCCAGAGATCAGGCACCTGCTGCTCCATCACCTTGCCCAGAGATCAGACACCTGCTGCGCCATCCCCTTGTCCCAGAGATCAGATACCTGAGCTCCATCGTCGTCCCAGAGATCAGACACCTGCTGCTCCATCTCCTTCACCCAGAGTTCAGACACCTGCTGCTCCATCCCCTTGTCCCAGCGATCAGACAACTTCTACACCATCCCCTTGTCCCAGAGATCAGACACCTGCTGCCCCATCCCCTTGTCCCAGAGATCAGACACCTGTTCCTCCATCCCCTTTTCCGAGAGATCAGACACCTGATGCTCCATCACGTGGTCCCAGAGAGGATAAACCTGCTGCTCCATCTCCTTCTCCCAGACATCAGACACCTGCTGCTCCATCATCCTCCCAGAGCTCAGACACCTGCTGCTCCATCCCCTTGTCCCAGAGATATACACCTGCATGTCCATCGTCTTGTGCCAGAGATGAGACACCTGCACCTCCATCCCTTTAGCCCAGAGGCCAGGCACCTGCTGCTCCATCCCCTTATCCCAGAGATGAGACTCCTGCTGCTCCATTCCCTTATCCCAGAGATCAGACACCTGCTGCTCCATCGACTTGTCCCAGATATCAGACACCTGCTGCTCCATCCCCTTATCCCAGAGTTCAGACAACTGCTGCGCAATCCCCTTGTCCCAGAGATCGGACAATGGCGGCTCCATCCCCTTGTTCCAGAGATCAGACACCTGCTGCTCCATCTCCTTGACCCAGAGGTCAGACACCTGCTGCTCCATCCCCTTGTCCCAGAGATGAGACACCTGCTGGTCCATCGTCTTGTCCCAGAGATGAGACACCTGCGCCTGCATCCCCTTAGCCCAGAGATCAGACACCTGCAGCTCCATCCCCTTATCCCAGAGATCAGACACCTCCTGCTGCATCCCCTTATCCCAGAGATCAGAAACCTGTTGCTCCAGCCCCTTGGCCCAAAGACCAGACACCTGCTGCTCCATCGTCATCCCAGAGATCAGACACCTGCTGCTCCATCTCCTTGACCCAGAGTGCAGACACATGCTGCTCCCTCTCCTTTTCTCAGAGATCAGACAACTGTTCCTCCATCCCCTTTTCCGAGAGATCAGACACCTGATGAGCCATCAGATGGTCCCAGAGAGGATACACCTGCTGCTCCATCTCCTTCTTCCAGACATCAGACAACTCCTGCTCCATCCCTTTGACCCAGAGATCGTACACCTTGTCCTCCATCCCCTTGTCCCGGAAATCAGACACCTGCTACACCATGCCCATGTCCCAGAGATCAGACACCTGCTGCTCCATCCCCTTGTCCCAGAGATAAGACACCTGCATGTCCATCGTCTTGTCCCAGAGATGAGACACCTGCGCCTCCATCCCTTTAGCCCAGAGTTCAGCCGCCTGCTGCTGAATCCCCTTATCCCAGAGATGAGAATCCTGCTGCTCCATTCCCTTATCCCAGAGATCAGACACCTGCTGCTCCATCGACTTGTCCCAGAGATCAGACACCTGCTGCGCCATCCCCTTGTCCCAGAGATCAGATACCTGAGCTCCATCGTCATCCCAGAGATCAGACATATGCTGCTCCCTCTCCTTTTCCCAGAGATCAGACACTTGTTGCCACATTCCCTTGTCCCAGAGATGCGACACCTGATGCTCCATCTCTTGTCCAAAGGATCAGACACCTGCTGCTCCATCATCTTCCCAGAGGTCAGACACCTGCTGCTCCATCGTCTTGTCCCAGAGATGAGACACCTTCGCCTCCATCCCCTTAGCCCTGAGTTCAGACACCTGCCGCTCCATCCCCTTATCCCAGAAAACAGACACCTGCTGCTCCATCCCCTTATCCCGAGATCAGACACCTGCTGCTGCATCGCCATGTCCCAGAGATCAGACACCTGCTCCTCCATCCCCTTGTCCGAGCGATCAGACACCTGTTGCTCTATCACCTTGTCCCAGAGTGGATACACCTGCTGCTCCATCCCGTTGTCCCAGAGATCAGAAACCTCCTGCTCCATTTTGCTTGTCCCAGAGATCAGACACCTGCTGCTCCATCCCCTTGTCCCAGAGATCAGACACCTGAACCCCATCATCGCCCAGAGATCAGACACAAGCTGCTCCATCTCCTTGACCCAGAGGTCAGACACATGCTGCTCCCTCTCCATATCCCAGCGTTCAGACACCTGTTGCCCCATTCCCTTGTCCCAAAGATCAGACACTTGCTGCTCCATCTCCTTGTCCACAGCATCAGACACCTGCTGCTCCATCATCCTCCCAGAGCTCAGACACCCGCTGCTCCATCCCCTTGTCCCAGAGATATACACCTGCATGTCCATCGTCTTGTGCCAGAGATGAGACACCTGCGCCTCCATCCCTTTAGCCCAGAGGCCAGGCACCTGCTGCTACATTCCCTTATCCCAGAGATGAGACTCCTGCTGCTCCATTCCCTTATCCCAGAGATCAGACACCTGCTGCTCCATCGACGTGTCCCAGATATCAGATACCTGCTGCTCCATCCCCTTATCCCAGAGTTCAGACAACTGCTGCGCCATCCCCTTGTCCCAGAGATCGGACAATGGCGGCTCCATCCCCTTGTCCCAGAGATCAGACACCTGCTGCTCCATCTCCTTCACCCAGAGGTCAGACACCTGCTGCTCCATCCCCTTGTCCCAGAGATGAGACACCTGCTGGTCCATCGTCTTGTCCCAGAGGTGAGACACCTGCGCCTGCATCCCCTTATCCAAGAGATCAGACACCTCCTGCTCCATCCCCTTATCCCAGAGATCAGACACCTGTTGCTCCAGCCCCTTGGCCCAAAGACCAGACACCTGCTGCTCCATCGTCATCCCAGAGATCAGACACCTGCTGCTCCATCTCCTTGACCCAGAGTCCAGACACATGCTGCTCCCTCTCCTTTTCCCAGAGATCAGACAACTGTTCCTCCATTCCCTTTTCCGAGAGATCAGACACCTGATGCGCCATCACGTGGTCCCAGAGAGGATACACCTGCTGCTCCATCTCCTTCTTCCAGACATCAGACAACTCCTGCTCCATCCCTTTGACCCAGATATCCTACACCTTGTCCTCCATCCCCTTGTCCCGGAGCTCAGACACCTGCTACACCATGCCCATGTCCCAGAGATCAGACACCTGCTGCTCCATCCCCTTGTCCCAGAGATAAGACACCTGCATGTCCATCGTCTTGTCCCAGAGATGAGACACCTGCACCTCCATCCCTTTAGCCCAGAGGTCAGCCACCTGCTGCTCAATCCCCTTATCCCAGACATGAGAATCCTGCTGCTCCATTCCCTTATCCCAGAGATCAGACACCTGCTGCTCCATCTCCTTCACCCAGAGTTCAGACATATGCTGCTCCCTCTCCTTTTCCCAGAGATCAGACACTTGTTGCCACATTCCCTTGTCCCAGAGATGAGACACCTGATGCTCCATCTCTTGTCCAAAGGATCAGACACCTGCTGCTCCATCATCTTCCCAGAGGTCAGACACCTGCTGCTCCATCGTCTTGTCCCAGAGATGAGAAACCTTCGCCTCCATCCCCTTAGCCCAGAGATCAGACACCTGCCGCTCCATCCCCTTATCCCAGAGATCAGACACCTGCTCCTCCATCCCCTTGTCCGAGCGATTAGACACCTGTTGCTCTATCACCTTGTCCCAGAGTGGATACACCTGCTGCTCCATCCCGTTGTCCCAGAGATCAGAAACCTCCTGCTCCATTTTGCTTGTCCCAGAGATCAGACACCTTTTTCCCCATCCCCTTGTTACAGAGATCAGACACCTGCTGCTCCATCACCTTGTCCCAGAGATCAGACACCTGCTGCTCCCTCTCCACATCCCAGCGTTCAGACACCTGTTGCCCCATTCCCTTGTCCCACTTGCTGCTCCATCTCCTTGTCCAAAGCATCAGACACCTGCTGCTCCATCATCCTCCCAGAGCTCAGACACCCGCTGCTCCATCCCCTTGTCCCAGAGATATACACCTGCATGTCCATCGTCTTGTGCCAGAGATGCGACACCTGCGCCTCCATCCCTTTAGCCCAGAGGCGAGGCACCTGCTGCTCCATCCCCTTATCCCAGAGATGAGACTCCTGCTGCTCCATTCCCTTATCCCAGAGATCAGACACCTGAGCTCCATCGTTGTCCCAGAGATCAGACACCTGCTGCTCCATCTCCTTCACCCAGAGTTCAGACACATGCTGCTCCCTCTCCTTTTCCCAGAGATCAGACACTTGTTGCCACATTCCCTTGTTCCAGAGATGAGACACCTGATGCTCCATCTCTTGTCCAAAGGATCAGACACCTGCTGCTCCATCTCCTTGACCCAGAGGTCAGACACCTGCTGCTCCATCCCCTGGTCGCAGAGATGAGAAACCTGCTGGTCCATCGTCTTGTCCCAGAGATGAGACACCTGCGCCTGCATCCCCTTAGCCCAGAGATCAGACACCTGCAGCTCCATCCCCTTATCCCAGAGATCAGACACCTCCTGCTCCATCCCCTTATCCCAGAGATCAGACACCTGTTGCTCCAGCCCCTTGGCCCAAAGACCAGACACCTGCTGCTCCATCGTCGTCCCAGAGATCAGACACCTGCTGCTCCATCTCCTTGACCCAGAGTCCAGACACATGCTGCTCCCTCTCCTTTTCCCAGAGATCAGACAACTGTTCCTCCAACCCCTTTTCCGAGAGATCAGACACCTGATGCGCCATCACGTGGTCCCAGAGAGGATACACCTGCTGCTCCATCTCCTTCTCCCAGACATCAGACAACTCCTGCTCCATCCCTTTGACCCAGAGATCGTACACCTAGTCCTCCATCCCCTTGTCCCGGAGATCAGACACCTGCTACACCATGCCCATGTCCCAGAGATCAGACACCTGCTGCTCCATCTCCTTGTCCCAGAGATAAGACACCTGCATGTCCATCGTCTTGTCCCAGAGATGAGACACCTGCGCCTCCATCCCTTCAGCCCAGAGGTCAGGCACCTGCTGCTCGATCCCCTTATCCCAGAGATGAGAATCCTGCTGCTCCATTCCCTTATCCCAGAGATCAGACACCTGCTGCTCCATCGACTTGTCCCAGATATCAGACACCTGCTGCTCCATCCCCTTATCCCAGAGATCAGGCACCTGCTGCTCCATCACCTTGTCCCAGAGATCAGACACCTGCTGCGCCATCCCCTTGTCCCAGAGATCAGACACCTGAGCTCCATCGTTGTCCCAGAGATCAGACACCTGCTGCTCCATCTCCTTCACCCAGAGTTCAGACACATGCTGCTCCCTCTCGTTTTCCCAGAGATCAGACACTTGTTGCCACATTCCCTTGTTCCAGAGATGAGACACCTGATGCTCCATCTCTTGTCCAAAGGATCAGACACCTGCTGCTCCATCATCTTCCCAGAGGTCAGCCACCTGCTGCTCAATCCCCTTATCCCAGAGATGAGAATCCTGCTGCTCCATCACCTTGTCGCAGAGAGGATAAACCTGCTGCTCCAACCCGTTGTCTCAGAGATCAGACATCTGCTGCTCCATCTCCTTCTCCCAGATATCAGACAACTGCTGCTCCATCCCTTTCACCCAGAGATCGTACATTTTGTGCTCCATCCTCTTGTCCCAGAGATCAGACACCTGCTGCACCTTCCCCTTGTCCCAGAGAACAGACACCTGCTGCTCCATCCCCTTATCCAAGAGAACAGACACCTGCTGCTCCATCCCCTTATCCAAGAGATCGGACACCTGCTGCACCATCCCCCTGTCCCAGAGGTCGGACTCCTGCTGCTCCATCCCCTTGGCCCAAAGACCAGACACCTGCTGCTCCATCGTCGTCCCAGATATCAGACATCTGCTGCACCTTCCCCTTGTCCCAGAGATTAGACAGCTGCTGCTCCATCACCTTATCCCAGAGATCGGTCACCTGCTGCGCCATCCCCTTGTCCCAGAGATCGGACACCTGCTGCCCCATCCCCTTGGCCCAAAGACCAGACACCTGCTGCTCCATCGTCGTCCCAGATATCAGACATCTGCTGCACCATTCCATTGTCCGAGAGATCAGACACCTGCTGCTCCATCGCCTTCTCTCAGAGAGGCGACGTCTGCTGGTCCATCCCCTTGTTCCGGAAATCAGACACCTGCTGCTCCACATTCTTGCATAGAGATCAGACACCTGCTGCTCCATCCCCTTGACCAAGAGATCGGACACCTGAGCTCCATCATCGTCCCAGAGATCAGACACCTGTTGCCCCATTCCCTTGTCCCAGAGATCAGACACCTGCTGCTCCATCTCCTTGTCAAAAGGATCAGACGCCTGCTGCTCCATCTCCTTATCCAAAGCATCAGACACCTGCTGATCCATCATCTTCCCAGAGGTCAGACACCTGCTGCTCCATCTCCTTGTCACAGAGATGAGACACCTGCTGGTCCATCGTCTTGTCCCAGAGATGAGACACCTGCGCCTCCATCACCTTAGCCCAGTGATCAGACACCTGCTGCTCCATCCCCTTGTCCCAGAGATCAGACACCTGATGCGCCATCACATGGTCCCAGAGAGAATACACCTGCTGCTCCATCTCCTTCTTCCAGACATCAGACAACTCCTGCTCCATCCCTTTGACCCAGAGATCGTACACCTTGTCCTCCATCCCCTTGTCCCGGAGATCAGACACCTGCTACACCATGCCCATGTCCCAGAGATCAGACACCTGCTGCTCCATCTCCTTGTCCCAGAGATAAGACACCTGCATGTCCATCGTCTTGTCCCAGAGATGAGACACCTGCGCCTCCATCCCTTCAGCCCAGAGGTCAGGCACCTGCTGCTCGACCCCTTATCCCAGAGATGAGAATCCTGCTGCTCCATTCCCTTATCCCAGAGATCAGACACCTGCTGCTCCATCGACTTGTCCCAGATATCAGACACCTGCTGCTCCATCCCCTTATCCCAGAGATCAGGCACCTGCTGCTCCATCACCTTGTCCCAGAGATCAGACACCTGCTGCGCCATCCCCTTCTCCCAGAGATCAGATACCTGAGCTCCATCGTCGTCCCAGAGATCAGACATATGCTGCTCCCTCTCCTTTTCCCAGAGATCAGACACTTGTTGCCACATTCCCTTGTCCCAGAGATGAGACACCTGATGCTCCATCTCTTGTCCAAAGGATCAGACACCTGCTCCATCATCTTCCCAGAGGTCAGACACCTGCTGCTGCATCGTCTTGTCCAGAGATGAGACACCTTCGCCTCCATCCCCTTAGCCCTGAGATCAGACACCTGCCGCTCCATCCCTTATCCAGAAAACAGACACCTGCTGCTCCATCCCCTTATCCCGAGATCAGGACACCTGCTGCTGCATCGCCATGTCCCAGAGATCAGACACCTGCTCCTCCATCCCCTTGTCCGAGCGATCAGACACCTGTTGCTCTATCACCTTGTCCCAGAGTGGATACACCTGCTGCTCCATCCCGTTGTCCCAGAGATCAGAAACCTCCTGCTCCATTTTGCTTGTCCCAGAGATCAGACACCTGCTGCTCCATCCCCTTGTCCCAGAGATCAGACACCTGAACCCCATCATCGCCCAGAGATCAGACACCAGCTGCTCCATCTCTTTGACCCAGAGTTCAGACACATGCTGCTCCCTCTCCTTTTCCCAGAGATCAGACACCTTTTTCCCCATCCCCTTGTCCCAGAGATCAGACACCTGCTGCTCCATCACCTTGTCCCAGAGATCAGACACCTGCTGCTCCATCCCCTTGTCCCAGAGATCAGACACCTGTTCCTCCATCCCCTTTTCCGAGAGATCAGACACCTGATGCTCCATCATGTGGTCCCAGAGATGATACACCTGCTGTTCCATCTCCTTCTCCCAGACATCAGACAACTGCTGCTCCATCCCTTTGACCCAGTGATCGTACACCTTGTCCTCCATCCCCTTGTCCCGGAGATCGGACACCTGCTACACCATGCCCATGTCCCATAGATCAGACACCTGCTGCTCCATCCCCTTTCCCACAGATCAGACACCTGAGCTCCATCAGCGTCCCAGAGATCAGACAACTGCTGCTCCATCTCCTTGACCCAGAGGTCAGACACATGCTGCTCCCTCTCCATATCCCAGCGTTCAGACACCTGTTGCCCCATTCCCTTGTCCCAAAGATCAGACACTTGCTGCTCCTCCTTGTCCAAAGCATCAGACACCTGCTGCTCCATCATCCTCCCAGAGCTCAGACACCCGCTGCTCCATCCCCTTGTCCCAGAGATATACACCTGCATGTCCATCGTCTTGTGCCAGAGATGAGACACATGCGCCTCCATCCCTTTAGCCCAGAGGCCAGGCACCTGCTGCTCCATCCCCTTATCCCAGAGATGAGGACTCCTGCTGCTCCATTCCCTTATCCCAGAGATCAGACACCTGCTGCTCCATCGACTTGTCCCAGATATCAGATACCTGCTGCTCCATCCCCTTATCCCAGAGTTCAGACAACTGCTGCGCCATCCCCTTGTCCCAGAGATCGGACAATGGCGGCTCCATCCCCTTGTCCCCAGAGATCAGACACCTGCTGCTCCATCTCCTTGACCCAGAGGTCAGACACCTGCTGCTCCATCCTCTTGTCCCAGAGATGAGACACCTGCTGGTCCATCGTCTTGTCCCAGAGATGAGACACCTGCGCCTGCATCCCCTTAGCCCAGAGATCAGACACCTGCAGCTCCATCCCCTTATCCCAGAGATCAGACACCTCCTGCTCCATCCCTTATCCCAGCGATCAGACACCTGTTGCTCCAGCCCCTTGGCCCAAAGACCAGACACCTGCTGCTCCATCGTCATCCAGAGATCAGACACCTGCTGCTCCATCTCCTTGACCCAGAGTCCAGACACATGCTGCTCCCTCTCCTTTTCCCAGAGATCAGACAACTGTTCCTCCATCCCCTTTTCCGAGAGATCAGACACCTGATGCGCCATCACGTGGTCCCAGAGAGGATACACCTGCTGCTCCATCTCCTTCTCCCAGACATCAGACAACTTCTGCTCCATCCCTTTGACCCAGAGATCGTACACCTTGTCCTCCATCCCCTTGTCCCGGAGATCAGACACCTGCTACACCATGCCCATGTCCCAGAGATCAGACACCTACTGCTCCATCCCCTTGTCCCAGAGATAAGACACCTGCATGTCCATCGTCTTGTCCCGGAGTAAAGACACCTGCGCCTTCATCCCTTTAGCCCAGAGGTCAGGCACCTGCTGCTCAATCCCCTTATCCAAGAGATGAGAATCGTGCTGCTCCATTCCCTTATCCCAGAGATCAGACACCTGCTGCTCCATCGACTTGTCCCAGATATCAGACACCTGCTGCTCCATCCCCTTATCCCAGAGATCAGGCACCTGCTGCTCCATCACCTTGCCCAGAGATCAGACACCTGCTGCGCCATCCCCTTGTCCCAGAGATCAGATACCTGAGCTCCATCGTCGTCCCAGAGATCAGACACCTGCTGCTCCATCTCCTTCACCCAGAGTTCAGACACCTGCTGCTCCATCCCCTTGTCCCAGCGATCAGACAACTTCTACACCATCCCCTTGTCCCAGAGATCAGACACCCTGCTGCCCCATCCCCTTGTCCCAGAGATCAGACACCTGTTCCTCCATCCCCTTTTCCGAGAGATCAGACACCTGATGCTCCATCACGTGGTCCCAGAGAGGATAAACCTGCTGCTCCATCTCCTTCTCCCAGACATCAGACACCTGCTGCTCCATCATCCTCCCAGAGCTCAGACACCTGCTGCTCCATCCCCTTGTCCCAGAGATATACACCTGCATGTCCATCGTCTTGTGCCAGAGATGAGACACCTGCACCTCCATCCCTTTAGCCAGAGGCCAGGCACCTGCTGCTCCATCCCCTTATCCCAGAGATGAGACTCCTGCTGCTCCATTCCCTTATCCCAGAGATCAGACACCTGCTGCTCCATCGACTTGTCCCAGATATCAGACACCTGCTGCTCCATCCCCTTATCCCAGAGTTCAGACAACTGCTGCGCAATCCCCTTGTCCCAGAGATCGGACAATGGCGGCTCCATCCCCTTGTTCCAGAGATCAGACACCTGCTGCTCCATCTCCTTGACCCAGAGGTCAGACACCTGCTGCTCCATCCCCTTGTCCCAGAGATGAGACACCTGCTGGTCCATCGTCTTGTCCCAGAGATGAGACACCTGCGCCTGCATCCCTTAGCCCAGAGATCAGACACCTGCAGCTCCATCCCCTTATCCCAGAGATCAGACACCTCCTGCTGCATCCCCTTATCCCAGAGATCAGAAACCTGTTGCTCCAGCCCCTTGGCCCAAAGACCAGACACCTGCTGCTCCATCGTCATCCCAGAGATCAGACACCTGCTGCTCCATCTCCTTGACCCAGAGTGCAGACACATGCTGCTCCCTCTCCTTTTCTCAGAGATCAGACAACTGTTCCTCCATCCCCTTTTCCGAGAGATCAGACACCTGATGAGCCATCAGATGGTCCCAGAGAGGATACACCTGCTGCTCCATCTCCTTCTTCCAGACATCAGACAACTCCTGCTCCATCCCTTTGACCCAGAGATCGTACACCTTGTCCTCCATCCCCTTGTCCCGGAAATCAGACACCTGCTACACCATGCCCATGTCCCAGAGATCAGACACCTGCTGCTCCATCCCCTTGTCCCAGAGATAAGACACCTGCATGTCCATCGTCTTGTCCCAGAGATGAGACACCTGCGCCTCCATCCCTTTAGCCCAGAGTTCAGCCGCCTGCTGCTGAATCCCCTTATCCCAGAGATGAGAATCCTGCTGCTCCATTCCCTTATCCCAGAGATCAGACACCTGCTGCTCCATCGACTTGTCCCAGAGATCAGACACCTGCTGCGCCATCCCCTTGTCCCAGAGATCAGATACCTGAGCTCCATCGTCATCCCAGAGATCAGACATATGCTGCTCCCTCTCCTTTTCCCAGAGATCAGACACTTGTTGCCACATTCCCTTGTCCCAGAGATGCGACACCTGATGCTCCATCTCTTGTCCAAAGGATCAGACACCTGCTGCTCCATCATCTTCCCAGAGGTCAGACACCTGCTGCTCCATCGTCTTGTCCCAGAGATGAGACACCTTCGCCTCCATCCCCTTAGCCCTGAGATCAGACACCTGCCGCTCCATCCCCTTATCCCAGAAAACAGACACCTGATGCTCCATCCCCTTATCCCGAGATCAGACACCTGCTGCTGCATCGCCATGTCCCAGAGATCAGACACCTGCTCCTCCATCCCCTTGTCCGAGCGATCAGACACCTGTTGCTCTATCACCTTGTCCCAGAGTGGATACACCTGCTGCTCCATCCCGTTGTCCCAGAGATCAGAAACCTCCTGCTCCATTTTGCTTGTCCCAGAGATCAGACACCTGCTGCTCCATCCCCTTGTCCCAGAGATCAGACACCTGAACCCCATCATCGCCCAGAGATCAGACACAAGCTGCTCCATCTCCTTGACCCAGAGGTCAGACACATGCTGCTCCCTCTCCATATCCCAGCGTTCAGACACCTGTTGCCCCATTCCCTTGTCCCAAAGATCAGACACTTGCTGCTCCATCTCCTTGTCCACAGCATCAGACACCTGCTGCTCCATCATCCTCCCAGAGCTCAGACACCCGCTGCTCCATCCCCTTGTCCCAGAGATATACACCTGCATGTCCATCGTCTTGTGCCAGAGATGAGACACCTGCGCCTCCATCCCTTTAGCCCAGAGGCCAGGCACCTGCTGCTACATTCCCTTATCCCAGAGATGAGACTCCTGCTGCTCCATTCCCTTATCCCAGAGATCAGACACCTGCTGCTCCATCGACGTGTCCCAGATATCAGATACCTGCTGCTCCATCCCCTTATCCCAGAGTTCAGACAACTGCTGCGCCATCCCCTTGTCCCAGAGATCGGACAATGGCGGCTCCATCCCCTTGTCCCAGAGATCAGACACCTGCTGCTCCATCTCCTTCACCCAGAGGTCAGACACCTGCTGCTCCATCCCCTTGTCCCAGAGATGAGACACCTGCTGGTCCATCGTCTTGTCCCAGAGGTGAGACACCTGCGCCTGCATCCCCTTATCCAAGAGATCAGACACCTCCTGCTCCATCCCCTTATCCCAGAGATCAGACACCTGTTGCTCCAGCCCCTTGGCCCAAAGACCAGACACCTGCTGCTCCATCGTCATCCCAGAGATCAGACACCTGCTGCTCCATCTCCTTGACCCAGAGTCCAGACACATGCTGCTCCCTCTCCTTTTCCCAGAGATCAGACAACTGTTCCTCCATTCCCTTTTCCGAGAGATCAGACACCTGATGCGCCATCACGTGGTCCCAGAGAGGATACACCTGCTGCTCCATCTCCTTCTCCCAGACATCAGACAACTCCTGCTCCATCCCTTTGACCCAGAGATCGTACACCTTGTCCTCCATCCCCTTGTCCCGGAGATCAGACACCTGCTACACCATGCCCATGTCCCAGAGATCAGACACCTGCTGCTCCATCCCCTTGTCCCAGAGATAAGACACCTGCATGTCCATCGTCTTGTCCCGGAGATGAGACACCTGCGCCTCCATCCCTTTAGCCCAGAGGTCAGGCACCTGCTGCTCAATCCCCTTATCCAAGAGATGAGAATCGTGCTGCTCCATTCCCTTATCCCAGAGATCAGACACCTGCTGCTCCATCGACTTGTCCCAGATATCAGACACCTGCTGCTCCATCCCCTTATCCCAGAGATCAGGCACCTGCTGCTCCATCACCTTGCCCAGAGATCAGACACCTGCTGCGCCATCCCCTTGTCCCAGAGATCAGATACCTGAGCTCCATCGTCGTCCCAGAGATCAGACACCTGCTGCTCCATCTCCTTCACCCAGAGTTCAGACACCTGCTGCTCCATCCCCTTATCCCAGCGATCAGACAACTTCTACACCATCCCCTTGTCCCAGAGATCAGACACCTGCTGCCCCATCCCCCTCTCCTAGAGATCAGACACCTGCTGCTCCATCCCCTTGTCCCAGAGATCAGACACCTGTTCCTCCATCCCCTTTTCCGAGAGATCAGACACCTGATGCTCCATCACGTGGTCCCAGAGAGGATACACCTGCTGCTCCATCTCCTTCTCCCAGACATCAGACACCTGCTGCTCCATCATCCTCCCAGAGCTCAGACACCTGCTGCTCCATCCCCTTGTCCCAGAGATATACACCTGCATGTCCATCGTCTTGTGCCAGAGATGAGACACCTGCACCTCCATCCATTTAGCCCAGAGGCCAGGTACCTGCTGCTCCATCCCCTTATCCCAGAGATGAGACTCCTGCTGCTCCATTCCCTTATCCCAGAGATCAGACACCTGCTGCTCCATCGACTTGTCCCAGATATCAGACACCTGCTGCTCCATCCCCTTATCCCAGAGTTCAGACAACTGCTGCGCCATCCCCTTGTCCCAGAGATCGGACAATGGCGGCTCCATCCCCTTGTTCCAGAGATCAGACACCTGCTGCTCCATCTCCTTGACCCAGAGGTCAGACACCTGCTGCTCCATCCCCTTGTCCCAGAGATGAGACACCTGCTGGTCCATCGTCTTGTCCCAGAGATGAGACACCTGCGCCTGCATCCCCTTAGCCCAGAGATCAGACACCTGCAGCTCCATCGCCTTATCCCAGAGATCAGACACCTCCTGCTCCATCCCCTTATCCCAGAGATCAGACACCTGTTGCTCCAGCCCCTTGGCCAAAAGACCAGACACCTGCTGCTCCATCGTCATCCCAGAGATCAGACACCTGCTGCCCCATCTCCTTGACCCAGAGTCCAGACACATGCTGCTCCCTCTCCTTTTCCCAGAGATCAGACAACTGTTCCTCCATCCCCTTTTCCGAGAGATCAGACACCTGATGCGCCATCACGTGGTCCCAGAGAGGATACACCTGCTGCTCCATCTCCTTCTCCCAGACATCAGACAACTCCTGCTCCATCCCTTTGACCCAGAGATCGTACACCTTGTCCTCCATCCCCTTGTCCCGGAGATCAGACACCTGCTACACCATGCCCATGTCCCAGAGATCAGACACCTGCTGCTCCATCCCCTTGTCCCAGAGATAAGACACCTGCATGTCCATCGTCTTGTCCCGGAGATGAGACACCTGCGCCTCCATCCCTTTAGCCCAGAGGTCAGGCACCTGCTGCTCAATCCCCTTATCCAAGAGATGAGAATCGTGCTGCTCCATTCCCTTATCCCAGAGATCAGACACCTGCTGCTCCATCGACTTGTCCCAGATATCAGACACCTGCTGCTCCATCCCCTTATCCCAGAGATCAGGCACCTGCTGCTCCATCACCTTGTCCCAGAGATCAGACACCTGCTGCGCCATCCCCTTGTCCCAGAGATCAGACACCTGCTGCGCCATCCCCTTGTCCCAGAGATCAGACACCTGAGCTCCATCGTTGTCCCAGAGATCAGACACCTGCTGCTCCATCTCCTTCACCCAGAGTTCAGACACATGCTGCTCCCTCTCGTTTTCCCAGAGATCAGACACTTGTTGCCACATTCCCTTGTTCCAGAGATGAGACACCTGATGCTCCATCTCTTGTCCAAAGGATCAGACACCTGCTGCTCCATCATCTTCCCAGAGGTCAGCCACCTGCTGCTCAATCCCCTTATCCCAGAGATGAGAATCCTGCTGCTCCATCACCTTGTCGCAGAGAGGATAAACCTGCTGCTCCAACCCGTTGTCTCAGAGATCAGACATCTGCTGCTCCATCTCCTTCTCCCAGATATCAGACAACTGCTGCTCCATCCCTTTCACCCAGAGATCGTACATTTTGTGCTCCATCCTCTTGTCCCAGAGATCAGACACCTGCTGCACCTTCCCCTTGTCCCAGAGAACAGACACCTGCTGCTCCATCCCCTTATCCAAGAGATCGGACACCTGCTGCACCATCCCCCTGTCCCAGAGTTCGGACTCCTGCTGCTCCATCCCCTTGGCCCAAAGACCAGACACCTGCTGCTCCATCGTCGTCCCAGATATCAGACATCTGCTGCACTTTCCCCTTGTCCCAGAGATCAGACACCTGCTGCTCCATCACCTTGTCGCAGAGAGGATACACCTGCTGCTCCAACCCCTTATCCAAGAGATCGGACACCTGCTGCACCATCCCCCTGTCCCAGAGGTCGGACTCCTGCTGCTCCATCCCCTTGGCCCAAAGACCAGACACCTGCTGCTCCATCGTCGTCCCAGATATCAGACATCTGCTGCACCTTCCCCTTGTCCCAGAGATTAGACAGCTGCTGCTCCATCACCTTATCCCAGAGATCGGTCACCTGCTGCGCCATCCCCTTGTCCCAGAGATCGGACACCTGCTGCCCCATCCCCTTGGCCCAAAGACCAGACACCTGCTGCTCCATCGTCGTCCCAGATATCAGACATCTGCTGCACCATTCCATTGTCCGAGAGATCAGACACCTGCTGCTCCATCGCCTTCTCTCAGAGTGGCGACGTCTGCTGGTCCATCCCCTTGTTCCGGAAATCAGACACCTGCTGCTCCACATTCTTGCATAGAGATCAGACACCTGCTGCTCCATCCCCTTGACCAAGAGATCGGACACCTGAGCTCCATCATCGTCCCAGAGATCAGACACCTGTTGCCCCATTCCCTTGTCCCAGAGATCAGACACCTGCTGCTCCATCTCCTTGTCAAAAGGATCAGACGCCTGCTGCTCCATCTCCTTATCCAAAGCATCAGACACCTGCTGATCCATCATCTTCCCAGAGGTCAGACACCTGCTGCTCCATCTCCTTGTCACAGAGATGAGACACCTGCTGGTCCATCGTCTTGTCCCAGAGATGAGACACCTGCGCCTCCATCACCTTAGCCCAGTGATCAGACACCTGCTGCTCCATCCCCTTGTCCCAGAGATCAGACACCTGATGCGCCATCACATGGTCCCAGAGAGAATACACCTGCTGCTCCATCTCCTTCTTCCAGACATCAGACAACTCCTGCTCCATCCCTTTGACCCAGAGATCGTACCCTTGTCCTCCATCCCCTTGTCCCGGAGATCAGACACCTGCTACACCATGCCCATGTCCCAGAGATCAGACACCTGCTGCTCCATCTCCTTGTCCCAGAGATAAGACACCTGCATGTCCATCGTCTTGTCCCAGAGATGAGACACCTGCGCCTCCATCCCTTCAGCCCAGAGGTCAGGCACCTGCTGCTCGATCCCCTTATCCCAGAGATGAGAATCCTGCTGCTCCATTCCCTTATCCCAGAGATCAGACACCTGCTGCTCCATCGACTTGTCCCAGATATCAGACACCTGCTGCTCCATCCCCTTATCCCAGAGATCAGGCACCTGCTGCTCCATCACCTTGTCCCAGAGATCAGACACCTGCTGCGCCATCCCCTTCTCCCAGAGATCAGATACCTGAGCTGCATCGTCGTCCCAGAGATCAGACATATGCTGCTCCCTCTCCTTTTCCCAGAGATCAGACACTTGTTGCCACATTCCCTTGTCCCAGAGATGAGACACCTGATGCTCCATCTCTTGTCCAAAGGATCAGACACCTGCTCCATCATCTTCCCAGAGGTCAGACACCTGCTGCTGCATCGTCTTGTCCCAGAGATGAGACACCTTCGCCTCCATCCCCTTAGCCCTGAGATCAGACACCTGCCGCTCCATCCCCTTATCCCAGAAAACAGACACCTGCTGCTCCATCCCCTTATCCCGAGATCAGACACCTGCTGCTGCATCGCCATGTCCCAGAGATCAGACACCTGCTCCTCCATCCCCTTGTCCGAGCGATCAGACACCTGTTGCTCTATCACCTTGTCCCAGAGTGGATACACCTGCTGCTCCATCCCGTTGTCCCAGAGATCAGATACCTCCTGCTCCATTTTGCTTGTCCCAGAGATCAGACACCTGCTGCTCCATCCCCTTGTCCCAGAGATCAGACACCTGAACCCCATCATCGCCCAGAGATCAGACACCAGCTGCTCCATCTCTTTGACCCAGAGTTCAGACACATGCTGCTCCCTCTCCTTTTCCCAGAGATCAGACACCTTTTTCCCCATCCCCTTGTCCCAGAGATCAGACACCTGCTGCTCCATCACCTTGTCCCAGAGATCAGACACCTGCTGCTCCATCCCCTTGTCCCAGAGATCAGACACCTGTTCCTCCATCCCCTTTTCCGAGAGATCAGACACCTGATGCTCCATCATGTGGTCCCAGAGATGATACACCTGCTGTTCCATCTCCTTCTCCCAGACATCAGACAACTGCTGCTCCATCCCTTTGACCCAGTGATCGTACACCTTGTCCTCCATCCCCTTGTCCCGGAGATCGGACACCTGCTACACCATGCCCATGTCCCATAGATCAGACACCTGCTGCTCCATCCCCTTTCCCACAGATCAGACACCTGAGCTCCATCAGCGTCCCAGAGATCAGACAACTGCTGCTCCATCTCCTTGACCCAGAGGTCAGACACATGCTGCTCCCTCTCCATATCCCAGCGTTCAGACACCTGTTGCCCCATTCCCTTGTCCCAAAGATCAGACACTTGCTGCTCCTCCTTGTCCAAAGCATCAGACACCTGCTGCTCCATCATCCTCCCAGAGCTCAGACACCCGCTGCTCCATCCCCTTGTCCCAGAGATATACACCTGCATGTCCATCGTCTTGTGCCAGAGATGAGACACATGCGCCTCCATCCCTTTAGCCCAGAGGCCAGGCACCTGCTGCTCCATCCCCTTATCCCTGAGATGAGACTCCTGCTGCTCCATTCCCTTATCCCAGAGATCAGACACCTGCTGCTCCATCGACTTGTCCCAGATATCAGATACCTGCTGCTCCATCCCCTTATCCCAGAGTTCAGACAACTGCTGCGCCATCCCCTTGTCCCAGAGATCGGACAATGGCGGCTCCATCCCCTTGTCCCAGAGATCAGACACCTGCTGCTCCATCTCCTTGACCCAGAGGTCAGACACCTGCTGCTCCATCCCCTTGTCCCAGAGATGAGACACCTGCTGGTCCATCGTCTTGTCCCAGAGATGAGACACCTGCGCCTGCATCCCCTTAGCCCAGAGATCAGACACCTGCAGCTCCATCCCCTTATCCCAGAGATCAGACACCTCCTGCTCCATCCCCTTATCCCAGAGATCAGACACCTGTTGCTCCAGCCCCTTGGCCCAAAGACCAGACACCTGCTGCTCCATCGTCATCCCAGAGATCAGACACCTGCTGCTCCATCTCCTTGACCCAGAGTCCAGACACATGCTGCTCCCTCTCCTTTTCCCAGAGATCAGACAACTGTTCCTCCATCCCCTTTTCCGAGAGATCAGACACCTGATGCGCCATCACGTGGTCCCAGAGAGGATACACCTGCTGCTCCATCTCCTTCTCCCAGACATCAGACAACTTCTGCTCCATCCCTTTGACCCAGAGATCGTACACCTTGTCCTCCATCCCCTTGTCCCGGAGATCAGACACCTGCTACACCATGCCCATGTCCCAGAGATCAGACACCTACAGCTCCATCCCCTTGTCCCAGAGATAAGACACCTGCATGTCCATCGTCTTGTCCCGGAGTAAAGACACCTGCGCCTTCATCCCTTTAGCCCAGAGGTCAGGCACCTGCTGCTCAATCCCCTTATCCAAGAGATGAGAATCGTGCTGCTCCATTCCCTTATCCCAGAGATCAGACACCTGCTGCTCCATCGACTTGTCCCAGATATCAGACACCTGCTGCTCCATCCCCTTATCCCAGAGATCAGGCACCTGCTGCTCCATCACCTTGCCCAGAGATCAGACACCTGCTGCGCCATCCCCTTGTCCCAGAGATCAGATACCTGAGCTCCATCGTCGTCCCAGAGATCAGACACCTGCTGCTCCATCTCCTTCACCCAGAGTTCAGACACCTGCTGCTCCATCCCCTTGTCCCAGCGATCAGACAACTTCTACACCATCCCCTTGTCCCAGAGATCAGACACCTGCTGCCCCAACCCCCTCTCCTAGAGATCAGACACCTGCTGCTCCATCCCCTTGTCCCAGAGATCAGACACCTGTTCCTCCATCCCCTTTTCCGAGAGATCAGACACCTGATGCTCCATCACGTGGTCCCAGAGAGGATAAACCTGCTGCTCCATCTCCTTCTCCCAGACATCAGACACCTGCTGCTCCATCATCCTCCCAGAGCTCAGACACCTGCTGCTCCATCCCCTTGTCCCAGAGATATACACCTGCATGTCCATCGTCTTGTGCCAGAGATGAGACACCTGCACCTCCATCCCTTTAGCCCAGAGGCCAGGCACCTGCTGCTCCATCCCCTTATCCCAGAGATGAGACTCCTGCTGCTCCATTCCCTTATCCCAGAGATCAGACACCTGCTGCTCCATCGACTTGTCCCAGATATCAGACACCTGCTGCTCCATCCCCTTATCCCAGAGTTCAGACAACTGCTGCGCAATCCCCTTGTCCCAGAGATCGGACAATGGCGGCTCCATCCCCTTGTTCCAGAGATCAGACACCTGCTGCTCCATCTCCTTGACCCAGAGGTCAGACACCTGCTGCTCCATCCCCTTGTCCCAGAGATGAGACACCTGCTGGTCCATCGTCTTGTCCCAGAGATGAGACACCTGCGCCTGCATCCCCTTAGCCCAGAGATCAGACACCTGCAGCTCCATCCCCTTATCCCAGAGATCAGACACCTCCTGCTCCATCCCCTTATCCCAGAGATCAGACACCTGTTGCTCCAGCCCCTTTGCCAAAAGACCAGACACCTGCTGCTCCATCGTCATCCCAGAGATCAGACACCTGCTGCTCCATCTCCTTGACCCAGAGTCCAGACACATGCTGCTCCCTCTCCTTTTCCCAGAGATCAGACAACTGTTCCTCCATCCCCTTTTCCGAGAGATCAGACACCTGATGCGCCATCACGTGGTCCCAGAGAGGATACACCTGCTGCTCCATCTCCTTCTCCCAGACATCAGACAACTCCTGCTCCATCCCTTTGACCCAGAGATCGTACACCTTGTCCTCCATCCCCTTGTCCCGGAGATCAGACACCTGCTACACCATGCCCATGTCCCAGAGATCAGACACCTGCTGCTCCATCCCCTTGTCCCAGAGATAAGACACCTGCATGTCCATCGTCTTGTCCCGGAGATGAGACACCTGCGCCTCCATCCCTTCAGCCCAGAGGTCAGGCACCTGCTGCTCAATCCCCTTATCCAAGAGATGAGAATCGTGCTGCTCCATTCCCTTATCCCAGAGATCAGACACCTGCTGCTCCATCGACTTGTCCCAGATATCAGACACCTGCTGCTCCATCCCCTTATCCCAGAGATCAGGCACCTGCTGCTCCATCACCTTGCCCAGAGATCAGACACCTGCTGCGCCATCCCCTTGTCCCAGAGATCAGATAGCTGAGCTCCATCGTCGTCCCAGAGATCAGACACCTGCTGCTCCATCTCCTTCACCCAGAGTTCAGACACCTGCTGCTCCATCCCCTTGTCCCAGCGATCAGACAACTTCTACACCATCCCCTTGTCCCAGAGATCAGACACCTGCTGCCCCATCCCCCTCTCCTAGAGATCAGACACCTGCTGCTCCATCCCCTTGTCCCAGAGATCAGACACCTGTTCCTCCATCCCCTTTTCCGAGAGATCAGACACCTGATGCTCCATCACGTGGTCCCAGAGAGGATACACCTGCTGCTCCATCTCCTTCTCCCAGACATCAGACACCTGCTGCTCCATCATCCTCCCAGAGCTCAGACACCTGCTGCTCCATCCCCTTGTCCCAGAGATATACAGCTGCATGTCCATCGTCTTGTGCCAGAGATGAGACACCTGCACCTCCATCCCTTTAGCCCAGAGGCCAGGTACCTGCTGCTCCATCCCCTTATCCCAGAGATGAGACTCCTGCTGCTCCATTCCCTTATCCCAGAGATCAGACACCTGCTGCTCCATCGACTTGTCCCAGATATCAGACACCTGCTGCTCAATCCCCTTATCCCAGAGTTCAGACAACTGCTGCGCCATCCCCTTGTCCCAGAGATCGGACAATGGCGGCTCCATCCCCTTGTTCCAGAGATCAGACACCTGCTGCTCCATCTCCTTGACCCAGAGGTCAGACACCTGCTGCTCCATCCCCTTGTCCCAGAGAT
This sequence comes from Mobula birostris, assembly GCF_030028105.1. Taxonomy (NCBI): domain Eukaryota; kingdom Metazoa; phylum Chordata; class Chondrichthyes; order Myliobatiformes; family Myliobatidae; genus Mobula; species Mobula birostris. The sequence goes on from NW_027274641.1 coordinate 26,303, forward strand.
GAGACACCTGCTGGTCCATCGTCTTGTCCCAGAGATGAGACACCTGCGCCTGCATCCCCTTAGCCCAGAGATCAGACACCTGCAGCTCCATCCCCTTATCCCAGAGATCAGACACCTCCTGCTGCATCCCCTTATCCCAGAGATCAGACACCTGTTGCTCCAGCCCCTTGGCCCAAAGACCAGACACCTGCTGCTCCATCGTCATCCCAGAGATCAGACACCTGCTGCTCCATCTCCTTGACCCAGAGTCCAGACACATGCTGCTCCCTCTCCTTTTCTCAGAGATCAGACAACTGTTCCTCCATCCCCTTTTCCGAGAGATCAGACACCTGATGAGCCATCAGATGGTCCCAGAGAGGATACACCTGCTGCTCCATCTCCTTCTTCCAGACATCAGACAACTCCTGCTCCATCCCTTTGACCCAGAGATCGTACACCTTGTCCTCCATCCCCTTGTCCCGGAAATCAGACACCTGCTACACCATGCCCATGTCCCAGAGATCAGACACCTGCTGCTCCATCCCCTTGTCCCAGAGATAAGACACCTGCATGTCCATCGTCTTGTCCCAGAGATGAGACACCTGCGCCTCCATCCCTTCAGCCCAGAGGTCAGCCACCTGCTGCTCAATCCCCTTATCCCAGAGATGAGAATCCTGCTGCTCCATTCCCTTATCCCAGAGATCAGACACCTGCTGCTCCATCGACTTGTCCCAGATATCAGACACCTGCATCTCCATCTCCTTTTCCCAGAGATCAGACACTTGTTGCCACATTCCCTTGTCCCAGAGATGAGACACCTGATGCTCCATCTCTTGTCCAAAGGATCAGACACCTGCTGCTCCATCATCTTCCCAGAGGTCAGACACCTGCTGCTCCATCGTCTTGTCCCAGAGATGAGACACCTTCGCCTCCATCCCCTTAGCCCAGAGATCAGACACCTGCCGCTCCATCCCCTTATCCCAGAAATCAGACACCTGCTGCTCCATCCCCTTATCCCGAGATCAGACACCTGCTGCTGCATCGCCATGTCCCAGAGATCAGACACCTTCTCCTCCATCCCCTTGTCCGAGCGATCAGACACCTGTTGCTCTATCACCTTGTCCCAGAGTGGATACACCTGCTGCTCCATCCCGTTGTCCCAGAGATCAGAAACCTCCTGCACCATTTTGCTTGTCCCAGAGATCAGACACCTTTTTCCCCATCCCCTTGTCCCAGAGATCCGACACCTGCTGCTCCATCACCTTGTCCCAGAGATCAGACACCTGCTGCTCCCTCTCCATATCCCAGCGTTCAGACACCTGTTGCCCCATTCCCTTGTCCCAAAGATCAGACACTTGCTGCTCCATCTCCTTGTCCAAAGCATCAGACACCTGCTGCTCCATCATCCTCCCAGAGCTCAGACACCCGCTGCTCCATCCCCTTGTCCCAGAGATATACACCTGCATCTCTATCGTCTTGTGCCAGAGATGAGACACCTGCGCCTCCATCCCTTTAGCCCAGAGGCCAGGCACCTGCTGCTCCATCCCCTTATCCCAGAGATGAGACTCCTGCTGCTCCATTCCCTTATCCCAGAGATCAGACACCTGCTGCATCGACTTGTCCCAGATTTCAGACACCTGCTGCTCCATCCCCTTATCCCAGAGTTCAGACAACTGCTGCGGCATCCCCTTGTCCCAGAGATCGGACAATGGCGGCTCCATCCCATTCTCCCAGAGATCAGACACCTGCTGCTCCATCTCCTTGACCCAGAGGTCAGACACCTGCTGCTCCATCCCCTGGTCGCAGAGATGAGAAACCTGCTGGTCCATCGTCTTGTCCCAGAGATGAGACACCTGCGCCTGCATCCCCTTAGCCCAGAGATCAGACACCTGCAGCTCCATCCCCTTATCCCAGAGATCAGACACCTCCTGCTCCATCCCCTTATCCCAGAGATCAGACACCTGTTGCTCCAGCCCCTTGGCCCAAAGACCAGACACCTGCTGCTCCATCGTCGTCCCAGAGATCAGACACCTGCTGCTCCATCTCCTTGACCCAGAGTCCAGACACATGCTGCTCCCTCTCCTTTTCCCAGAGATCAGACAACTGTTCCTCCATCCCCTTTTCCGAGAGATCAGACACCTGATGCGCCATCACGTGGTCCCAGAGAGGATACACCTGCTGCTCCATCTCCTTCTCCCAGACATCAGACAACTCCTGCTCCATCCCTTTGACCCAGAGATCGTACACCTTGTCCTCCATCCCCTTGTCCCGGAGATCAGACACCTGCTACACCATGCCCATGTCCCAGAGATCAGACACCTGCTGCTCCATCCCCTTGTCCCAGAGATAAGACACCTGCATGTCCATCGTCTTGTCCCGGAGATGAGACACCTGCTCCTCCATCCCTTTAGCCCAGAGGTCAGGCACCTGCTGCTCAATCCCCTTATCCAAGAGATGAGAATCGTGCTGCTCCATTCCCTTATCCCAGAGATCAGACACCTGCTGCTCCATCGACTTGTCCCAGATATCAGACACCTGCTGCTCCATCCCCTTATCCCAGAGATCAGGCACCTGCTGCTCCATCACCTCGCCCAGAGATCAGACACCTGCTGCGCCATCCCCTTGTCCCAGAGATCAGATACCTGAGCTCCATCGTTGTCCCAGAGATCAGACACCTGATGCGCCATCACATGGTCCCAGAGAGAATACACCTGCTGCTCCATCTCCTTCTTCCAGACATCAGACAACTCCTGCTCCATCCCTTTGACCCAGAGATCGTACACCTTGTCCTCCATCCCCTTGTCCCAGAGATCAGACACCTGCTACACCATGCCCATGTCCCAGAGATCAGACACCTGCTGCTCCATCTCCTTGTCCCAGAGATAAGACACCTGCATGTCCATCGTCTTGTCCCAGAGATGAGACACCTGCGCCTCCATCCCTTCAGCCCAGAGGTCAGGCACCTGCTGCTCAATCCCCTTATCCCAGAGATGAGAATCCTGCTGCTCCATTCCCTTATCCCAGAGATCAGACACCTGCTGCTCCATCGATTTGTCCCAGATATCAGACACCTGCTGCTCCATCCCCTTATCCCAGAGATCAGGCACCTGCTGCTCCATCACCTTGTCCCAGAGATCAGACACCTGCTGCGCCATCCCCTTGTCCCAGAGATCAGATACCTGAGCTCCATCGTCGTCCCAGAGATCAGACATATGCTGCTCCCTCTCCTTTTCCCAGAGATCAGACACTTGTTGCCACATTCCCTTGTCCCAGAAATGAGACACCTGATGCTCCATCTCTTGTCCAAAGGATCAGACACCTGCTGCTCCATCATCTTCCCAGAGGTCAGACACCTGCTGCTCCATCGTCTTGTCCCAGAGATGAGACACCTTCGCCTCCATCCCCTTAGCCCAGAGATCAGACACCTGCCGCTCCATCCCCTTATCCCAGAAAACAGACACCTGCTTCTCCATCCCCTTATCCCGAGATCAGACACCTGCTGCTGCATCGCCATGTCCCAGAGATCAGACACCTGCTCCTCCATCCCCTTGTCCGAGCGATCAGACACCTGTTGCTCTATCACCTTGTCCCAGAGTGGATACACCTGCTGCTCCATCCCTTTGACCCAGTGATCGTACACCTTGTCCTCCATCCCCTTGTCCCGGAGATCGGACACCTGCTACACCATGCCCATGTCCATAGATCAGACACCTGCTGCTCCATCCCCTTTCCCACAGATCAGACACCTGAGCTCCATCAGCGTCCCAGAGATCAGACAACTGCTGCTCCATCTCCTTGACCCAGAGCTCAGACACATGCTGCTCCCTCTCCATATCCCAGCGTTCAGACACCTGTTGCCCCATTCCCTTGTCCCAAAGATCAGACACTTGCTGCTCAATCGCCTTGTCCAAAGCATCAGACACCTGCTGCTCCATCATCCTCCCAGAGCTCAGACACCCGCTGCTCCATCCCCTTGTCCCAGAGATATACACCTGCATGTCCATCGTCTTGTGCCAGAGATGAGACACCTGCGCCTCTATCCCTTTAGCCCAGAGGCCAGGCACCTGCTGCTCTATCCCCTTATCCCAGAGATGAGACTCCTGCTGCTCCATTCCCTTATCCCAGAGATCAGACACCTGCTGCTCCATTGACTTGTCCCAGATATCAGATACCTGCTGCTCCATCCCCTTATCCCAGAGTTCAGACAACTGCTGCGCCATCCCCTTGTCCCAGAGATCGGACAATGGCGGCTCCATCCCCTTGTCCCAGAGATCAGACACCTGCTGCTCCATCTCCTTGACCCAGAGGTCAGACACCTGCTGCTCCATCCCCTTGTCCCAGAGATGAAACACCTGCTGGTCCATCGTCTTGTCCCAGAGATGAGACACCTGCGCCTCCATCACCTTAGCCCAGTGATCAGACACCTGCTGCCCCATCCCCTTGTCCCAGAGATCAGACACCTGATGCGCCATCACATGGTCCCAGAGAGAATACACCTGCTGCTCCATCTCATTCTTCCAGACATCAGACAACTCCTGCTCCATCCCTTTGACCCAGAGATCGTACACCTTGTCCTCCATCCCCTTGTCCGAGAGATCAGACACCTGCTACACCATGCCCATGTCCCAGAGATCAGACACCTGCTGCTCCATCTCCTTGTCCCAGAGATAAGACACCTGCATGTCCATCGTCTTGTCCCAGAGATGAGACACCTGCGCCTCCATCCCTTCAGCCCAGAGGTCAGGCACCTGCTGCTCAATCCCCTTATCCCAGAGATGAGAATCCTGCTGCTCCATTCCCTTATCCCAGAGATCAGACACCTGCTGCTCCATCGATTTGTCCCAGATATCAGACACCTGCTGCTCCATCCCCTTATCCCAGAGATCAGGCACCTGCTGCTCCATCACCTTGTCCCAGAGATCAGACACCTGCTGCGCCATCCCCTTGTCCCAGAGATCAGATACCTGAGCTCCATCGTCGTCCCAGAGATCAGACATATGCTGCTCCCTCTCCTTTTCCCAGAGATCAGACACTTGTTGCCACATTCCCTTGTCCCAGAGATGAGACACCTGATGCTCCATCTCTTGTCCAAAGGATCAGACACCTGCTGCTCCATCATCTTCCCAGAGGTCAGACACCTGCTGCTCCATCGTCTTGTCCCAGAGATGAGACACCTTCGCCTCCATCCCCTTAGCCCAGAGATCAGACACCTACCGCTCCATCCCCTTATCCCAGAAAACAGACACCTGCTGCTCCATCCCCTTATCCCGAGATCAGACACCTGCTGCTGCATCGCCATGTCCCAGAGATCAGACACCTGCTCCTCCATCCCCTTGTCCGAGCGATCAGACACCTGTTGCTCTATCACCTTGTCCCAGAGTGGATACACCTGCTGCTCCATCCCGTTGTCCCAGAGATCAGAAACCTCCTGCTCCATTTTGCTTGTCCCAGAGATCAGACACCTGCTGCTCCATCCCCTTGTCCCAGAGATCAGACACCTGCTGCTCCATCCCCTTGTCCCAGAGATCAGACACCTGCTGCTCCATCACCTTGTCCCAGAGATCAGACACCTGCTGCTCCATCCCCTTGTCCCAGAGATCAGACACCTGTTCCTCCATCCCCTTTTCCGAGAGATCAGACACCTGATGCTCCATCACGTGGTCCCAGAGAGGATACACCTGCTGTTCCATCTCCTTCTCCCAGACATCAGACAACTGCTGCTCCATCCCTTTGACCCAGTGATCGTACACCTTGTCCTCCATCCCCTTGTCCCGGAGATCGGACACCTGCTACACCATGCCCATGTCCCATAGATCAGACACCTGCTGCTCCATCCCCTTTCCCACAGATCAGACACCTGAGCTCCATCAGCGTCCCAGAGATCAGACAACTGCTGCTCCATCTCCTTGACCCAGAGGTCAGACACATGCTGCTCCCTCTCCATATCCCAGCGTTCAGACACCTGTTGCCCCATTCCCTTGTCCCAAAGATCAGACACTTGCTGCTCCATCTCCTTGCCCAAAGCATCAGACACCTGCTGCTCCATCATCCTCCCAGAGCTCAGACACCCGCTGCTCCATCCCCTTGTCCCAGAGATATACACCTGCATGTCCATCGTCTTGTTCCAGAGATGAGACACCTGCGCCTCCATCCCTTTAGCCCAGAGGCCAGGCACATGCTGCTCCATCCCCTTATCGCAGAGATGAGACTCCTGCTGCTCCATTCCCTTATCCCAGAGATCAGACACCTGCTGCTCCATCGACTTGTCCCAGATATCAGATACCTGCTGCTCCATCCCCTTATCCCAGAGTTCAGACACCTGCTGCTCCATCTCCTTGACCCAGAGGTCAGACACCTGCTGCTCCATCCCCTTGTCCCAGAGATGAGACACCTGCTGGTCCATCGTCTTGTCCCAGAGATGAGACACCTGCGCCTGCATCCCCTTAGCGCAGAGATCAGACACCTGCAGCTCCATCCCCTTATCCCAGAGATCAGACACCTCCTGCTCCATCCCCTTATCCCAGAGATCAGACACCTGTTGCTCCAGCCCCTTGGCCCAAAGACCAGACACCTGCTGCTCCATCGTCATCCCAGAGATCAGACACCTGCTGCTCCATCTCCTTGACCCAGAGTCCAGACACATGCTGCTCCCTCTCCTTTTCCCAGAGATCAGACAACTGTTCCTCCATCCCCTTTTCCGAGAGATCAGACACCTGATGCGCCATCACGTGGTCCCAGAGAGGATACACCTGCTGCTCCATCTCCTTCTCCCAGACATCAGAGAACTCCTGTTCCATTCCTTTGACCCAGAGATCGTACACCTTGTCCTCCATCCCCTTGTCCCGGAGATCAGACACCTGCTACGCCATGCCCATGTCCCAGAGATCAGACACCTGCTGCTCCATCCCCTTGTCCCAGAGATAAGACACCTGCATGTCCATCGTCTTGTCCCGGAGATGAGACACCTGCGCCTCCATCCCTTTAGCTCAGAGGTCAGGCACCTGCTGCTCAATCCCCTTATCCAAGAGATGAGAATCGTGCTGCTCCATTCCCTTATCCCAGAGATCAGACACCTGCTGCTCCATCGACTTGTCCCAGATATCAGACACCTGCTGCTCCATCCCCTTATCCCAGAGATCAGGCACCTGCTGCTCCATCACCTTGCCCAGAGATCAGACACCTGCTGCGCCATCCCCTTGTCCCAGAGATCAGATACCTGAGCTCCATCGTCGTCCCAGAGATCAGACACCTGCTGCTCCATCTCCTTCACCCAGAGTTCAGACACCTGCTGCTCCATCCCCTTGTCCCAGCGATCAGACAACTTCTACACCATCCCCTTGTCCCAGAGATCAGACACCTGCTGCCCCATCCCCCTCTCCTAGAGATCAGACACCTGCTGCTCCATCCCCTTGTCCCAGAGATCAGACACCTGTTCCTCCATCCCCTTTTCCGAGAGATCAGACACCTGATGCTCCATCACGTGGTCCCAGAGAGGATACACCTGCTGCTCCATCTCCTTCTCCCAGACATCAGACACCTGCTGCTCCATCATCCTCCCAGAGCTCAGACACCTGCTGCTCCATCCCCTTGTCCCAGAGATATACACCTGCATGTCCATCGTCTTGTGCCAGAGATGAGACACCTGCACCTCCATCCCTTTAGCCCAGAGGCCAGGCACCTGCTGCTCCATTCCCTTATCACAGAGATGAGACTCCTGCTGCTCCATTCCCTTATCCCAGAGATCAGACACCTGCTGCTCCATCGACTTGTCCCAGATATCAGACACCTGCTGCTCCATCCCCTTATCCCAGAGTTCAGACAACTGCTGCTCCATCCCCTTGTCCCAGAGATGAGACACCTGCTGGTCCATCGTCTTGTCCCAGAGATGAGACACCTGCGCCTGCATCCCCTTAGCCCAGAGATCAGACACCTGCAGCTCCATCCCCTTATCCCAGAGATCAGACACCTCCTGCTGCATCCCCTTATCCCAGATATCAGACACCTGTTGCTCCAGCCCCTTGGCCCAAAGACCAGACACCTGCTGCTCCATCGTCATCCCAGAGATCAGACACCTGCTGCTCCATCTCCTTGACCCAGAGTCCAGACACATGCTGCTCCCTCTCCTTTTCTCAGAGATCAGACAACTGTTCCTCCATCCCCTTTTCCGAGAGATCAGACACCTGATGAGCCATCAGATGGTCCCAGAGAGGATACACCTGCTGCTCCATCTCCTTTTTCCAGACATCAGACAACTCCTGCTCCATCCCTTTGACCCAGAGATCGTACACCTTGTCCTCCATCCCCTTGTCCTGGAAATCAGACACCTGCTACACCATGCCCATGTCCCAGAGATCAGACACCTGCTGCTCCATCCCCTTGTCCCAGAGATAAGATACCTGCATGTCCATCGTCTTGTCCCAGAGATGAGACACCTGCGCCTCCATCCCTTTAGCCCAGAGGTCAGCCACCTGCTGCTCAATCCCCTTATCCCAGAGATGAGAATCCTGCTGCTCCATTCCCTTATCCCAGAGATCAGACACCTGCTGCTCCATCGACTTGTCCCAGATATCAGACACCTGCTGCTCCATCTCCTTTTCCCAGAGATCAGACACTTGTTGCCACATTCCCTTGTCCCAGAGATGAGACACCTGATGCTCCATCTCTTGTCCAAAGGATCAGACACCTGCTGCTCCATCATCTTCCCAGAGGTCAGACACCTGCTGCTCCATCGTCTTGTCCCAGAGATGAGACACCTTCGCCTCCATCCCCTTAGCCCAGAGACCAGACACCTGCCGCTCCATCCCCTTATCCCAGAAATCAGACACCTGCTGCTCCATCCCCTTATCCCGAGATCAGACACCTGCTGCTGCATCGCCATGTCCCAGAGATCAGACACCTGCTCCTCCATCCCCTTGTCCGAGCGATCAGACACCTGTTTCTCTATCACCTTGTCCCAGAGTGGATACACCTGCTGCTCCATCCCGTTGTCCCAGAGATCAGAAACCTCCTGCTCCATTTTGCTTGTCCCAGAGATCAGACACCTTTTTCCCCATCCCCTTGTCCCAGAGATCAGACACCTGCTGCTCCATCACCTTGTCCCAGAGATCAGACACCTGCTGCTCCCTCTCCATATCCCAGCGTTCAGACACCTGTTGCCCCATTCCCTTGTCCCAAAGATCAGACACTTGCTGCTCCATCTCCTTGTCCAAAGCATCAGACACCTGCTGCTCCATCATCCTCCCAGAGCTCAGACACCCGCTGCTCCATCCCCTTGCCCCAGAGATATACACCTGCATGTCCATCGTCTTGTGCCAGAGATGAGACACCTGCGCCTCCATCCCTTTAGCCCAGAGGCCAGGCACCTGCTGCTCCATCCCCTTATCCCAGAGATGAGACTCCTGCTGCTCCATTCCCTTATCCCAGAGATCAGACACCTGCTGCTCCATCGACTTGTCCCAGATATCAGACACCTGCTGCTCCATCCCCTTATCCCAGAGTTCAGACAACTGCTGCGCCATCCCCTTGTCCCAGAGATCGGACAATGGCGGCTCCATCCCCTTCTCCCAGAGATCAGACACCTGCTGCTCCATCTCCTTGACCCAGAGGTCAGAAACCTGCTGCTCCATCCCCTGGTCGCAGAGATGAGAAACCTGCTGGTCCATCGTCTTGTCCCAGAGATGAGACACCTGCGCCTGCATCCCCTTAGCCCAGAGATCAGACACCTGCCGCTCCATCCCCTTATCCCAGAAAACAGACACCTGCTTCTCCATCCCCTTATCCCGAGATCAGACACCTGCTGCTGCATCGCCATGTCCCAGAGATCAGACACCTGCTCCTCCATCCCCTTGCCCGAGCGATCAGACACCTGTTGCTCTATCACCTTGTCCCAGAGTGGATACACCTGCTGCTCCATCCCTTTGACCCAGTGATCGTACACCTTGTCCTCCATCCCCTTGTCCCGGAGATCGGACACCTGCTACACCATGCCCATGTCCATAGATCAGACACCTGCTGCTCCATCCCCTTTCCCACAGATCAGACACCTGAGATCCATCAGCGTCCCAGAGATCAGACAACTGCTGCTCCATCTCCTTGACCCAGAGCTCAGACACATGCTGCTCCCTCTCCATATCCCAGCGTTCAGACACCTGTTGCCCCATTCCCTTGTCCCAAAGATCAGACACTTGCTGCTCAATCGCCTTGTCCAAAGCATCAGACACCTGCTGCTCCATCATCCTCCCAGAGCTCAGACACACGCTGCTCCATCCCCTTGTCCCAGAGATATACACCTGCATGTCCATCGTCTTGTGCCAGAGATGAGACACCTGCGCCTCTATCCCTTTAGCTCAGAGGCCAGGCACCTGCTGCTCTATCCCCTTATCCCAGAGATGAGACTCCTGCTGCTCCATTCCCTTATCCCAGAGATCAGACACCTGCTGCTCCATTGACTTGTCCCAGATATCAGATACCTGCTGCTCCATCCCCTTATCCCAGAGTTCAGACAACTGCTGCGCCATCCCCTTGTCCCAGAGATCGGACAATGGCGGCTCCATCCCCTTGTCCCAGAGATCAGACACCTGCTGCTCCATCTCCTTGACCCAGAGGTCAGACACCTGCTGCTCCATCCCCTTGTCCCAGAGATGAGACACCTGCTGGTCCATCGTCTTGTCCCAGAGATGAGACACCTGCGCCTCCATCACCTTAGCCCAGTGATCAGACACCTGCTGCCCCATCCCCTTGTCCCAGAGATCAGACACCTGATGCGCCATCACATGGTCCCAGAGAGAATACACCTGCTGCTCCATCTCATTCTTCCAGACATCAGACAACTCCTGCTCCATCCTTTTGACCCAGAGATCGTACACCTTGTCCTCCATCCCCTTGTCCGAGAGATCAGACACCTGCTACACCATGCCCATGTCCCAGAGATCAGACACCTGCTGCTCCATCCCCTTGTCCCAGAGATAAGACACCTGCATGTCCATCGTCTTGTCCCAGAGATGAGACACCTGCGCCTCCATCCCTTCAGCCCAGAGGTCAGCCACCTGCTGCTCAATCCCCTTATCCCAGAGATGAGAATCCTGCTGCTCCATTCCCTTATCCCAGAGATCAGACACCTGCTGCTCCATCGACTTGTCCCAGATATCAGACACCTGCATCTCCATCTCCTTTTCCCAGAGATCAGACACTTGTTGCCACATTCCCTTGTCCCAGAGATGAGACACCTGATGCTCCATCTCTTGTCCAAAGGATCAGACACCTGCTGCTCCATCATCTTCCCAGAGGTCAGACACCTGCTGCTCCATCGTCTTGTCCCAGAGATGAGACACCTTCGCCTCCATCCCCTTAGCCCAGAGATCAGACACCTGCCGCTCCATCCCCTTATCCCAGAAATCAGACACCTGCTGCTCCATCCCCTTATCCCGAGATCAGACACCTGCTGCTGCATCGCCATGTCCCAGAGATCAGACACCTTCTCCTCCATCCCCTTGTCCGAGCGATCAGACACCTGTTGCTCTATCACCTTGTCCCAGAGTGGATACACCTGCTGCTCCATCCCGTTGTCCCAGAGATCAGAAACCTCCTGCACCATTTTGCTTGTCCCAGAGATCAGACACCTTTTTCCCCATCCCCTTGTCCCAGAGATCCGACACCTGCTGCTCCATCACCTTGTCCCAGAGATCAGACACCTGCTGCTCCCTCTCCATATCCCAGCGTTCAGACACCTGTTGCCCCATTCCCTTGTCCCAAAGATCAGACACTTGCTGCTCCATCTCCTTGTCCAAAGCATCAGACACCTGCTGCTCCATCATCCTCCCAGAGCTCAGACACCCGCTGCTCCATCCCCTTGCCCCAGAGATATACACCTGCATGTCCATCGTCTTGTGCCAGAGATGAGACACCTGCGCCTCCATCCCTTTAGCCCAGAGGCCAGGCACCTGCTGCGCCATCCCCTTGTCCCAGAGATCGGACAATGGCGGCTCCATCCCCTTCTCCCAGAAAACAGACACCTGCTTCTCCATCCCCTTATCCCGAGATCAGACACCTGCTGCTGCATCGCCATGTCCCAGAGATCAGACACCTGCTCCTCCATCCCCTTGCCCGAGCGATCAGACACCTGTTGCTCTATCACCTTGTCCCAGAGTGGATACACCTGCTGCTCCATCCCTTTGACCCAGTGATCGTACACCTTGTCCTCCATCCCCTTGTCCCGGAGATCGGACACCTGCTACACCATGCCCATGTCCATAGATCAGACACCTGCTGCTCCATCCCCTTTCCCACAGATCAGACACCTGAGATCCATCAGCGTCCCAGAGATCAGACAACTGCTGCTCCATCTCCTTGACCCAGAGCTCAGACACATGCTGCTCCCTCTCCATATCCCAGCGTTCAGACACCTGTTGCCCCATTCCCTTGTCCCAAAGATCAGACACTTGCTGCTCAATCGCCTTGTCCAAAGCATCAGACACCTGCTGCTCCATCATCCTCCCAGAGCTCAGACACCCGCTGCTCCATCCCCTTGTCCCAGAGATATACACCTGCATGTCCATCGTCTTGTGCCAGAGATGAGACACCTGCGCCTCTATCCCTTTAGCTCAGAGGCCAGGCACCTGCTGCTCTATCCCCTTATCCCAGAGATGAGACTCCTGCTGCTCCATTCCCTTATCCCAGAGATCAGACACCTGCTGCTCCATTGACTTGTCCCAGATATCAGATACCTGCTGCTCCATCCCCTTATCCCAGAGTTCAGACAACTGCTGCGCCATCCCCTTGTCCCAGAGATCGGACAATGGCGGCTCCATCCCCTTGTCCCAGAGATCAGACACCTGCTGCTCCATCTCCTTGACCCAGAGGTGAGACACCTGCTGCTCCATCCCCTTGTCCCAGAGATGAGACACCTGCTGGTCCATCGTCTTGTCCCAGAGATGAGACACCTGCGCCTCCATCACCTTAGCCCAGTGATCAGACACCTGCTGCCCCATCCCCTTGTCCCAGAGATCAGACACCTGATGCGCCATCACATGGTCCCAGAGAGAATACACCTGCTGCTCCATCTCATTCTTCTAGACATCAGACAACTCCTGCTCCATCCTTTTGACCCAGAGATCGTACACCTTGTCCTCCATCCCCTTGTCCGAGAGATCAGACACCTGCTACACCATGCCCATGTCCCAGAGATCAGACATCTGCTGCTCCATCTCCTTGTCCCAGAGATAAGACACCTGCATGTCCATCGTCTTGTCCCAGAGATGAGACACCTGCGCCTCCATCCCTTCAGCCCAGAGGTCAGGCACCTGCTGCTCAATCCCCTTATCCCAGAGATGAGAATCCTGCTGCTCCATTCCCTTATCCCAGAGATCAGACACCTGCTGCTCCATCGATTTGTCCCAGATATCAGACACCTGCTGCTCCATCCCCTTATCCCAGAGATCAGGCACCTGCTGCTCCATCACCTTGTCCCAGCGATCAGACACCTGCTGCGCCATCCCCTTGTCCCAGAGATCAGATACCTGAGCTCCATCGTCGTCCCAGAGATCAGACATATGCTGCTCCCTCTCCTCTTCCCAGAGATCAGACACTTGTTGCCACATTCCCTTGTCCCAGAGATGAGACACCTGATGCTCCATCTCTTGTCCAAAGGATCAGACACCTGCTGCTCCATCATCTTCCCAGAGGTCAGACACCTGCTGCTCCATCGTCTTGTCCCAGAGATGAGACACCTTCGCCTCCATCCCCTTAGCCCAGAGATCAGACACCTGCCGCTCCATCCCCTTATCCCAGAAAACAGACACCTGCTGCTCCATCCCCTTATCCCGAGATCAGACACCTGCTGCTGCATCGCCATGTCCCAGAGATCAGACACCTGCTCCTCCATCCCCTTGTCCGAGCGATCAGACACCTGTTGCTCTATCACCTTGTCCCAGAGTGGATACACCTGCTGCTCCATCCCGTTGTCCCAGAGATCAGAAACCTCCTGCTCCATTTTGCTTGTCCCAGAGATCAGACACCTGCTGCTCCATCCCCTTGTCCCAGAGATCAGACACCTGCTGCTCCATCCCCTTGTCCCAGAGATCAGACACCTGCTGCTCCATCACCTTGTCCCAGAGATCAGACACCTGCTGCTCCATCCCCTTGTCCCAGAGATCAGACACCTGTTCCTCCATCCCCTTTTCCGAGAGATCAGACACCTGATGCTCCATCACGTGGTCCCAGAGAGGATACACCTGATGTTCCATCTCCTTCTCCCAGACATCAGACAACTGCTGCTCCATCCCTTTGACCCAGTGATCGTACACCTTGTCCTCCATCCCCTTGTCCCGGAGATCGGACACCTGCTACACCATGCCCATGTCCCATAGATCAGACACCTGCTGCTCCATCCCCTTTCCCACAGATCAGACACCTGAGCTCCATCAGCGTCCCAGAGATCAGACAACTGCTGCTCCATCTCCTTGACCCAGAGGTCAGACACATGCTGCTCCCTCTCCATATCCCAGCGTTCAGACACCTGTTGCCCCATTCCCTTGTCCCAAAGATCAGACACTTGCTGCTCCATCTCCTTGCCCAAAGCATCAGACACCTGCTGCTCCATCATCCTCCCAGAGCTCAGACACCCGCTGCTCCATCCCCTTGTCCCAGAGATATACACCTGCATGTCCATCGTCTTGTGCCAGAGATGAGACACCTGCGCCTCCATCCCTTTAGCCCAGAGGCCAGGCACCTGCTGCTCCATCCCCTTATCCCAGAGATGAGACTCCTGCTGCTCCATTCCCTTATCCCAGAGATCAGACACCTGCTGCTCCATCGACTTGTCCCAGATATCAGATACCTGCTGCTCCATCCCCTTATCCCAGAGTTCAGACACCTGCTGCTCCATCTCCTTGACCCAGAGGTCAGACACCTGCTGCTCCATCCCCTTGTCCCAGAGATGAGACACCTGCTGGTCCATCGTCTTGTCCCAGAGATGAGACACCTGCGCCTGCATCCCCTTAGCGCAGAGATCAGACACCTGCAGCTCCATCCCCTTATCCCAGAGATCAGACACCTCCTGCTCCATCCCCTTATCCCAGAGATCAGACACCTGTTGCTCCAGCCCCTTGGCCCAAAGACCAGACACCTGCTGCTCCATCGTCATCCCAGAGATCAGACACCTGCTGCTCCATCTCCTTGACCCAGAGTCCAGACACATGCTGCTCCCTCTCCTTTTCCCAGAGATCAGACAACTGTTCCTCCATCCCCTTTTCCGAGAGATCAGACACCTGATGCGCCATCACGTGGTCCCAGAGAGGATACACCTGCTGCTCCATCTCCTTCTCCCAGACATCAGACAACTCCTGTTCCATCCCTTTGACCCAGAGATCGTACACCTTGTCCTCCATCCCCTTGTCCCGGAGATCAGACACCTGCTACACCATGCCCATGTCCCAGAGATCAGACACCTGCTGCTCCATCCCCTTGTCCCAGAGATAAGACACCTGCATGTCCATCGTCTTGTCCCGGAGATGAGACACCTGCGCCTCCATCCCTTTAGCTCAGAGGTCAGGCACCTGCTGCTCAATCCCCTTATCCAAGAGATGAGAATCGTGCTGCTCCATTCCCTTATCCCAGAGATCAGACACCTGCTGCTCCATCGACTTGTCCCAGATATCAGACACCTGCTGCTCCATCCCCTTATCCCAGAGATCAGGCACCTGCTGCTCCATCACCTTGCCCAGAGATCAGACACCTGCTGCGCCATCCCCTTGTCCCAGAGATCAGATACCTGAGCTCCATCGTCGTCCCAGAGATCAGACACCTGCTGCTCCATCCCCTTGTCCCAGCGATCAGACAACTTCTACACCATCCCCTTGTCCCAGAGATCAGACACCTGCTGCCCCATCCCCCTCTCCTAGAGATCAGACACCTGCTGCTCCATCCCCTTGTCCCAGAGATCAGACACCTGTTCCTCCATCCCCTTTTCCGAGAGATCAGACACCTGATGCTCCATCACGTGGTCCCAGAGAGGATACACCTGCTGCTCCATCTCCTTCTCCCAGACATCAGACACCTGCTGCTCCATCATCCTCCCAGAGCTCAGACACCTGCTGCTCCATCCCCTTGTCCCAGAGATATACACCTGCATGTCCATCGTCTTGTGCCAGAGATGAGACACCTGCACCTCCATCCCTTTAGCCCAGAGACCAGGTACCTGCTGCTCCATCCCCTTATCACAGAGATGAGACTCCTGCTGCTCCATTCCCTTATCCCAGAGATCAGACACCTGCTGCTCCATCGACTTGTCCCAGATATCAGATACCTGCTGCTCCATCCCCTTATCCCAGAGTTCAGACACCTGCTGCTCCATCTCCTTGACCCAGAGGTCAGACACCTGCTGCTCCATCCCCTTGTCCCAGAGATGAGACACCTGCTGGTCCATCGTCTTGTCCCAGAGATGAGACACCTGCGCCTGCATCCCCTTAGCGCAGAGATCAGACACCTGCAGCTCCATCCCCTTATCCCAGAGATCAGACACCTCCTGCTCCATCCCCTTATCCCAGAAATCAGACACCTGCTGCTCCATCCCCTTATCCCGAGATCAGACACCTGCTGCTGCATCGCCATGTCCCAGAGATCAGACACCTGCTCCTCCATCCCCTTGTCCGAGCGATCAGACACCTGTTGCTCTATCACCTTGTCCCAGAGTGGATACACCTGCTGCTCCATCCCGTTGTCCCAGAGATCAGAAACCTCCTGCTCCATTTTGCTTGTCCCAGAGATCAGACACCTTTTTCCCCATCCCCTTGTCCCAGAGATCAGACACCTGCTGCTCCATCACCTTGTCCCAGAGATCAGACACCTGCTGCTCCCTCTCCATATCCCAGCGTTCAGACACCTGTTGCCCCATTCCCTTGTCCCAAAGATCAGACACTTGCTGCTCCATCTCCTTGTCCAAAGCATCAGACACCTGCTGCTCCATCATCCTCCCAGAGCTCAGACACCCGCTGCTCCATCCCCTTGCCCCAGAGATATACACCTGCATGTCCATCGTCTTGTGCCAGAGATGAGACACCTGCGCCTCCATCCCTTTAGCCCAGAGGCCAGGCACCTGCTGCTCCATCCCCTTATCCCAGAGATGAGACTCCTGCTGCTCCATTCCCTTATCCCAGAGATCAGACACCTGCTGCTCCATCGACTTGTCCCAGATATCAGACACCTGCTGCTCCATCCCCTTATCCCAGAGTTCAGACAACTGCTGCGGCATCCCCTTGTCCCAGAGATCGGACAATGGCGGCTCCATCCCCTTCTCCCAGAGATCAGACACCTGCTGCTCCATCTCCTTGACCCAGAGGTCAGACACCTGCTGCTCCATCCCCTGGTCGCAGAGATGAGAAACCTGCTGGTCCATCGTCTTGTCCCAGAGATGAGACACCTGCGCCTGCATCCCCTTAGCCCAGAGATCAGACACCTGCAGCTCCATCCCCTTATCCCAGAGATCAGAGACCTCCTGCTCCATCCCCTTATCCCAGAGATCAGACACCTGTTGCTCCATCACCTCGCCCAGAGATCAGACACCTGCTGCTCCATCCCCTTATCCCAGAGATCAGGCACCTGCTGCTCCATCACCTCGCCCAGAGATCAGACACCTGCTGCGCCATCTCCTTCACCCAGAGTTCAGACACATGCTGCTCCCTCTCCTTTTCCCAGAGATCAGACACTTGTTGCCACATTCCCTTGTTCCAGAGATGAGACACCTGATGCTCCATCTCTTGTCCAAAGGATCAGACACCTGCTGCTCCATCATCTTCCTAGAGGTCAGACACCTGCTGCTCCATTTCCTTGCCCCAAAGATCAGACACCTGCTGCTCCATCACCTTGTCGCAGAGAGGATAAACCTGCTGCTCCAACCCGTTGTCTCAGAGATCAGACATCTGCTGCTCCATCTCCTTCTCCCAGATATCAGACAACTGCTGCTCCATCCCTTTCACCCAGAGATCGTACATTTTGTGCTCCATCCTCTTGTCCCAGAGATCAGACACCTGCTGCACCTTCCCCTTGTCCCAGAGAACAGACACCTGCTGCTCCATCCCCTTATCCAAGAGATCGGACACCTGCTGCACCATCCCCCTGTCCCAGAGGTCGGACTCCTGCTGCTCCATCCCCTTGGCCCAAAGACCAGACACCTGCTGCTCCATCGTCGTCCCAGATATCAGACATCTGCTGCACCTTCCCCTTGTCCCAGAGATTAGACAGCTGCTGCTCCATCACCTTATCCCAGAGATCGGTCACCTGCTGCGCCATCCCCTTGTCCCAGAGATCGGACACCTGCTGCCCCATCCCCTTGGCCCAAAGACCAGACACCTGCTGCTCCATCGTCGTCCCAGATATCAGACATCTGCTGCACCATTCCATTGTCCGAGAGATCAGACACCTGCTGCTCCATCGCCTTCTCTCAGAGAGGCGACGTCTGCTGGTCCATCCCCTTGTTCCGGAAATCAGACACCTGCTGCTCCACATTCTTGCATAGAGATCAGACACCTGCTGCTCCATCCCCTTGACCAAGAGATCGGACACCTGAGCTCCATCATCGTCCCAGAGATCAGACACCTGTTGCCCCATTCCCTTGTCCCAGAGATCAGACACCTGCTGCTCCATCTCCTTGTCAAAAGGATCGGACGCCTGCTGCTCCATCTCCTTATCCAAAGCATCAGACACCTGCTGATCCATCATCTTCCCAGAGGTCAGACACCTGCTGCTCCATCCCCTGGTCGCAGAGATGAGAAACCTGCTGGTCCATCGTCTTGTCCCAGAGATGAGACACCTGCGCCTGCATCCCCTTAGCCCAGAGATCAGACACCTGCAGCTCCATCCCCTTATCCCAGAGATCAGATCCCTCCTGCTCCATCCCCTTATCCCAGAGATCAGACACCTGTTGCTCCAGCCCCTTGGCCCAAAGACCAGACACCTGCTGCTCCATCGTCGTCCCAGAGATCAGACACCTGCTGCTCCATCTCCTTGACCCAGAGTCCAGACACATGCTGCTCCCTCTCCTTTTCCCAGAGATCAGACAACTGTTCCTCCATCCCCTTTTCCGAGAGATCAGACACCTGATGCGCCATCACGTGGTCCCAGAGAGGATACACCTGCTGCTCCATCTCCTTCTCCCAGACATCAGACAACTCCTGTTCCATCCCTTTGACCCAGAGATCGTACACCTTGTCCTCCATCCCCTTGTCCCGGAGATCAGACACCTGCTACACCATGCCCATGTCCCAGAGATCAGACACCTGCTGCTCCATCCCCTTGTCCCAGAGATAAGACACCTGCATGTCCATCGTCTTGTCCCGGAGATGAGACACCTGCGCCTCCATCCCTTTAGCCCAGAGGTCAGGCACCTGCTGCTCAATCCCCTTATCCAAGAGATGAGAATCGTGCTGCTCCATTCCCTTATCCCAGAGATCAGACACCTGCTGCTCCATCGACTTGTCCCAGATATCAGACACCTGCTGCTCCATCCCCTTATCCCAGAGATCAGGCACCTGCTGCTCCATCACCTTGCCCAGAGATCAGACACCTGCTGCGCCATCCCCTTGTCCCAGAGATCAGATACCTGAGCTCCATCGTCGTCCCAGAGATCAGACACCTGCTGCTCCATCTCCTTCACCCAGAGTTCAGACACCTGCTGCTCCATCCCCTTGTCCCAGCGATCAGACAACTTCTACACCATCCCCTTGTCCCAGAGATCAGACACCTGCTGCCCCATCCCCCTCTCCTAGAGATCAGACACCTGCTGCTCCATCCCCTTGTCCCAGAGATCAGACACCTGTTCCTCCATCCCCTTTTCCGAGAGATCAGACACCTGATGCTCCATCACGTGGTCCCAGAGAGGATACACCTGCTGCTCCATCTCCTTCTCCCAGACATCAGACACCTGCTGCTCCATCATCCTCCCAGAGCTCAGACACCTGCTGCTCCATCCCCTTGTCCCAGAGATATACACCTGCATGTCCATCGTCTTGTGCCAGAGATGAGACACCTGCACCTCCATCCCTTTAGCCCAGAGGCCAGGCACCTGCTGCTCCATCCCCTTATCCCAGAGATGAGACTCCTGCTGCTCCATTCCCTTATCCCAGAGATCAGACACCTGCTGCTCCATCGACTTGTCCCAGATATCAGACACCTGCTGCTCCATCCCCTTATCCCAGAGTTCAGACAACTGCTGCGCCATCCCCTTGTCCCAGAGATCGGACAATGGCGGCTCCATCCCCTTGTTCCAGAGATCAGACACCTGCTGCTCCATCTCCTTGACCCAGAGGTCAGACACCTGCTGCTCCATCCCCTTGTCCCAGAGATGAGACACCTGCTGGTCCATCGTCTTGTCCCAGAGATGAGACACCTGCGCCTGCATCCCCTTAGCCCAGAGATCAGACACCTGCAGCTCCATCCCCTTATCCCAGAGATCAGACACCTCCTGCTGCATCCCCTTATCCCAGATATCAGACACCTGTTGCTCCAGCCCCTTGGCCCAAAGACCAGACACCTGCTGCTCCATCGTCATCCCAGAGATCAGACACCTGCTGCTCCATCTCCTTGACCCAGAGTCCAGACACATGCTGCTCCCTCTGCTTTTCTCAGAGATCAGACAACTGTTCCTCCATCCCCTTTTCCGAGAGATCAGACACCTGATGAGCCATCAGATGGTCCCAGAGAGGATACACCTGCTGCTCCATCTCCTTCTTCCAGACATCAGACAACTCCTGCTCCATCCCTTTGACCCAGAGATCGTACACCTTGTCCTCCATCCCCTTGTCCTGGAAATCAGACACCTGCTACACCATGCCCATGTCCCAGAGATCAGACACCTGCTGCTCCATCCCCTTGTCCCAGAGATAAGACACCTGCATGTCCATCGTCTTGTCCCAGAGATGAGACACCTGCGCCTCCATCCCTTTAGCCCAGAGGTCAGCCACCTGCTGCTCAATCCCCTTATCCCAGAGATGAGAATCCTGCTGCTCCATTCCCTTATCCCAGAGATCAGACACCTGCTGCTCCATCGACTTGTCCCAGATATCAGACACCTGCTGCTCCATCTCCTTTTCCCAGAGATCAGACACTTGTTGCCACATTCCCTTGTCCCAGAGATGAGACACCTGATGCTCCATCTCTTGTCCAAAGGATCAGACACCTGCTGCTCCATCATCTTCCCAGAGGTCAGACACCTGCTGCTCCATCGTCTTGTCCCAGAGATGAGACACCTTCGCCTCCATCCCCTTAGCCCAGAGACCAGACACCTGCCGCTCCATCCCCTTATCCCAGAAATCAGACACCTGCTGCTCCATCCCCTTATCCCGAGATCAGACACCTGCTGCTGCATCGCCATGTCCCAGAGATCAGACACCTGATCCTCCATCCCCTTGTCCGAGCGATCAGACACCTGTTGCTCTATCACCTTGTCCCAGAGTGGATACACCTGCTGCTCCATCCCGTTGTCCCAGAGATCAGAAACCTCCTGCTCCATTTTGCTTGTCCCAGAGATCAGACACCTTTTTCCCCATCCCCTTGTCCCAGAGATCAGACACCTGCTGCTCCATCACCTTGTCCCAGAGATCAGACACCTGCTGCTCCCTCTCCATATCCCAGCGTTCAGACACCTGTTGCCCCATTCCCTTGTCCCAAAGATCAGACACTTGCTGCTCCATCTCCTTGTCCAAAGCATCAGACACCTGCTGCTCCATCATCCTCCCAGAGCTCAGACACCCGCTGCTCCATCCCCTTGTCCCAGAGATATACACCTGCATGTCCATCGTCTTGTGCCAGAGATGAGACACCTGCGCCTCCATCCCTTTAGCCCAGAGGCCAGGCACCTGCTGCTCCATCCCCTTATCCCAGAGATGAGACTCCTGCTGCTCCATTCCCTTATCCCAGAGATCAGACACCTGCTGCTCCATCGACTTGTCCCAGATATCAGACACCTGCTGCTCCATCCCCTTAGCCCAGAGACCAGACACCTGCCGCTCCATCCCCTTATCCCAGAGTTCAGACAACTGCTGCGGCATCCCCTTGTCCCAGAGATCGGACAATGGCGGCTCCATCCCCTTCTCCCAGAGATCAGACACCTGCTGCTCCATCTCCTTGACCCAGAGGTCAGACACCTGCTGCTCCATCCCCTGGTCGCAGAGATGAGAAACCTGCTGGTCCATCGTCTTGTCCCAGAGATGAGACACCTGCGCCTGCATCCCCTTAGCCCAGAGATCAGACACCTGCAGCTCCATCCCCTTATCCCAGAGATCAGAGACCTCCTGCTCCATCCCCTTATCCCAGAGATCAGACACCTGTTGCTCCATCACCTCGCCCAGAGATCAGACACCTGCTGCTCCATCCCCTTATCCCAGAGATCAGGCACCTGCTGCTCCATCACCTCGCCCAGAGATCAGACACCTGCTGCGCCATCTCCTTCACCCAGAGTTCAGACACATGCTGCTCCCTCTCCTTTTCCCAGAGATCAGACACTTGTTGCCACATTCCCTTGTTCCAGAGATGAGACACCTGATGCTCCATCTCTTGTCCAAAGGATCAGACACCTGCTGCTCCATCATCTTCCTAGAGGTCAGACACCTGCTGCTCCATTTCCTTGCCCCAAAGATCAGACACCTGCTGCTCCATCACCTTGTCGCAGAGAGGATAAACCTGCTGCTCCAACCCGTTGTCTCAGAGATCAGACATCTGCTGCTCCATCTCCTTCTCCCAGATATCAGACAACTGCTGCTCCATCCCTTTCACCCAGAGATCGTACATTTTGTGCTCCATCCTCTTGTCCCAGAGATCAGACACCTGCTGCACCTTCCCCTTGTCCCAGAGATCAGACACCTGCTGCTCCATCCCCTTGACCAAGAGATCGGAAACCTGAGCTCCATCATCGTCCCAGAGATCAGACACCTGTTGCCCCATTCCCTTGTCCCAGAGATCAGACACCTGCTGCTCCATCTCCTTGTCAAAAGGATCGGACGCCTGCTGCTCCATCTCCTTATCCAAAGCATCAGACACCTGCTGATCCATCATCTTCCCAGAGGTCAGACACCTGCTGCTCCATCCCCTGGTCGCAGAGATGAGAAACCTGCTGGTCCATCGTCTTGTCCCAGAGATGAGACACCTGCGCCTGCATCCCCTTAGCCCAGAGATCAGACACCTGCAGCTCCATCCCCTTATCCCAGAGATCAGATCCCTCCTGCTCCATCCCCTTATCCCAGAGATCAGACACCTGTTGCTCCAGCCCCTTGGCCCAAAGACCAGACACCTGCTGCTCCATCGTCGTCCCAGAGATCAGACACCTGCTGCTCCATCTCCTTGACCCAGAGTCCAGACACATGCTGCTCCCTCTCCTTTTCCCAGAGATCAGACAACTGTTCCTCCATCCCCTTTTCCGAGAGATCAGACACCTGATGCGCCATCACGTGGTCCCAGAGAGGATACACCTGCTGCTCCATCTCCTTCTCCCAGACATCAGACAACCCCTGCTCCATCCCTTTGACCCAGAGATCGTACACCTTGTCCTCCATCCCCTTGTCCCGGAGATCAGACACCTGCTACACCATGCCCATGTCCCAGAGATCAGACACCTGCTGCTCCATCCCCTTGTCCCAGAGATAAGACACCTGCATGTCCATCGTCTTGTCCTGGAGCTGAGACACCTGCGCCTCCATCCCTTTAGCCCAGAGGTCAGGCACCTGCTGCTCAATCCCCTTATCCAAGAGATGAGAATCCTGCTGCTCCATTCCCTTATCCCAGAGATCAGACACCTGCTGCTCCATCGACTTGTCCCAGATATCAGACACCTGCTGCTCCATCCCCTTATCCCAGAGATCAGGCACCTGCTGCTCCATCACCTCGCCCAGAGATCAGACACCTGCTGCGCCATCCCCTTGTCCCAGAGATCAGATACCTGAGCTCCATCGTTGTCCCAGAGATCAGACACCTGCTGCTCCATCTCCTTCACCCAGAGTTCAGACACATGCTGCTCCCTCTCCTTTTCCCAGAGATCAGACACTTGTTGCCACATTCCCTTGTTCCAGAGATGAGACACCTGATGCTCCATCTCTTGTCCAAAGGATCAGACACCTGCTGCTCCATCATCTTCCTAGAGGTCAGACACCTGCTGCTCCATTTCCTTGCCCCAAAGATCAGACACCTGCTGCTCCATCACCTTGTCGCAGAGAGGATAAACCTGCTGCTCCAACCCGTTGTCTCAGAGATCAGACATCTGCTGCTCCATCTCCTTCTCCCAGATATCAGACAACTGCTGCTCCATCCCTTTCACCCAGAGATCGTACATTTTGTGCTCCATCCTCTTGTCCCAGAGATCAGACACCTGCTGCACCTTCCCCTTGTCCCAGAGAACAGACACCTGCTGCTCCATCCCCTTATCCAAGAGATCGGACACCTGCTGCACCATCCCCCTGTCCCAGAGGTCGGACTCCTGCTGCTCCATCCCCTTGGCCCAAAGACCAGACACCTGCTGCTCCATCGTCGTCCCAGATATCAGACATCTGCTGCACCTTCCCCTTGTCCCAGAGATTAGACAGCTGCTGCTCCATCACCTTATCCCAGAGATCGGTCACCTGCTGCGCCATCCCCTTGTCCCAGAGATCGGACACCTGCTGCCCCATCCCCTTGGCCCAAAGACCAGACACCTGCTGCTCCATCGTCGTCCCAGATATCAGACATCTGCTGCACCATTCCATTGTCCGAGAGATCAGACACCTGCTGCTCCATCGCCTTCTCTCAGAGAGGCGACGTCTGCTGGTCCATCCCCTTGTTCCGGAAATCAGACACCTGCTGCTCCACATTCTTGCATAGAGATCAGACACCTGCTGCTCCATCCCCTTGACCAAGAGATCGGACACCTGAGCTCCATCATCGTCCCAGAGATCAGACACCTGTTGCTCCATCCCCTTATCCCAGAGTTCAGACAACTGCTGCGCCATCGCCTTGACCCAGAGGTCAGACACCTGCTGCTCCATCCCCTTGTCCCAGAGATGAGACACCTGCTGGTCCATCGTCTTGTCCCAGAGATGAGACACCTGCTGCTCCATCTCCTTCACCCAGAGTTCAGACATATGCTGCTCCCCCTCCTTTTCCCAGAGATCAGACACTTGTTGCCACAATCCCTTGTCCCAGAGATGAGACACCTGATGCTCCATCTCTTGTCCAAAGAATCAGACACCTGCTGCTCCATCATCTTCCCAGAGGTCAGACAGCTGCTGCTCCATCGTCTTGTCCCAGAGATGAGACACCTTCGCCTCCATCCCCTTAGCCCAGAGATCAGACACCTGCCGCTCCATCCCCTTATCCCAGAAAACAGACACCTGTTGCTCCATCCCCTTATCCCGAGATCAGACACCTGCTGCTGCATCGCCATGTCCCAGAGATCAGACACCTGCTCCTCCATCCCCTTGTCCGAGCGATCAGACACCTGTTGCTCTATCACCTTGTCCCAGAGTGGATACACCTGCTGCTCCATCCCGTTGTCCCAGAGATCAGAAACCTCCTGCTCCATTTTGCTTGTCCCAGAGATCAGACACCTGCTGCTCCATCACCTTGTCCCAGAGATCAGACACCTGCTGCTCCCTCTCCATATCCCAGCGTTCAGACACCTGTTGCCCCATTCCCTTGTCCCAAAGATCAGACACTTGCTGCTCCATCTCCTTGTCCAAAGCATCAGACACCTGCTGCTCCATCATCCTCCCAGAGCTCAGACACCCGCTGCTCCATCCCCTTGTCCCAGAGATATACACCTGCATGTCCATCGTCTTGTGCCAGAGATGAGACACCTGCGCCTCCATCCCTTTAGCCCAGAGGCCAGGCACCTGCTGCTCCATCCCCTTATCCCAGAGATCAGACACCTGCTGCTCCATCGACTTGTCCCAGATATCAGACACCTGCTGCTCCATCCCCTTATCCCAGAGTTCAGACAACTGCTGCGCCATCCCCTTGTCCCAGAGATCGGACAATGGCGGCTCCATCCCCTTGTCCCAGAGATCAAACACCTGCTGCTCCATCTCCTTGACCCAGAGGTCAGACACCTGCTGCTCCATCCCCTGGTTGCAGAGATGAGAAACCTGCTGGTCCATCGTCTTGTCCCAGAGATGAGACACCTGCGCCTGCATCCCCTTAACCCAGAGATCAGACACCTGCAGCTCCATCCCCTTATCCCAGAGATCAGACACCTCCTGCTCCATCCCCTTATCCCAGAGATCAGACACCTGTTGCTCCAGCCCCTTGGCCCAAAGACCAGACACCGGCTGCTCCATCGTCGTCCCAGAGATCAGACACCTGCTGCTCCATCTCCTTGACCCAGAGTCCAGACACATGCTGCTCCCTCTCCTTTTCCCAGAGATCAGACAACTGTTCCTCCATCCCCTTTTCCGAGAGATCAGACACCTGATGCACCATCAGGTGGTCCCAGAGAGGATACACCTGCTGCTCCATCTCCTTCTCCCAGACATCAGACAACTCATGCTCCATCCCTTTGACCCAGAGATCGTACACCTTGTCCTCCATCCCCTTGTCCTGGAGATCAGACACCTGCTGCACCCTGCCCATGTCCCAGAGATCAGACACCTGCTGCTCCATCCCCTTGTCCCAGAGATAAGACACCTGCATGTCCATCGTCTTGTACAGGAGATGAGACACCTGCGCCTCCATCCCTTTAGCCCAGAGGTCAGGCACCTGCTGCTCAATCCCCTTATCCAAGAGATGAGAATCCTGCTGCTCCATTCCCTTATCCCAGAGATCAGACACCTGCTGCTCCATCGACTTGTCCCAGATATCAGACACCTGCTGCTCCATCCCCTTATCCCAGAGATCAGGCACCTGCTGCTCCATCACCTCGCCCAGAGATCAGACACGTGCTGCTCCCTCGCCTTTTCCCAGAGATCAGACACTTGTTGCCACATTCCCTTGTTCCAGAGATGAGACACCTGAACTCCATCATCGCCCAGAGATCAGACACCAGCTGCTCCATTTCCTTGCCCCAAAGATCAGACACCTGCTGCTCCATCACCTTGTCGCAGAGAGGATAAACCTGCTGCTCCAACCCGTTGTCTCAGAGATCAGACATCTGCTGCTCCATCTCCTTCTCCCAGATATCAGACAACTGCTGCTCCATCCCTTTCACCCAGAGATCGTACATTTTGTGCTCCATCCTCTTGTCCCAGAGATCAGACACCTGCTGCACCTTCCCCTTGTCCCAGAGAACAGACACCTGCTGCTCCATCCCCTTTTCCAAGAGATCGGACACCTGCTGCACCATCCCCCTGTCCCAGAGGTCGGACTCCTGCTGCTCCATCCCCTTGGCCTAAAGACCAGACACCTGCTGCTCCATCGTCGTCCCAGATATCAGACATCTGCTGCACCTTCCCCTTGTCCCAGAGATTAGACAGCTGCTGCTCCATCACCTTATCCCAGAGATCGGTCACCTGCTGCGCCATCCCCTTGTCCCAGAGATCGGACACCTGCTGCCCCATCCCCTTGGCCCAAAGACCAGACACCTGCTGCTCCATCGTCGTCCCAGATATCAGACATCTGCTGCACCATTCCATTGTCCGAGAGATCAGACACCTGCTGCTCCATCGCCTTCTCTCAGAGAGGCGACGTCTGCTGGTCCATCCCCTTGTTCCGGAAATCAGACACCTGCTGCTCCACATTCTTGCATAGAGATCAGACACCTGCTGCTCCATCCCCTTGACCAAGAGATCGGACACCTGAGCTCCATCATTGTCCCAGAGATCAGACACCTGTTGCCCCATTCCCTTGTCCCAGAGATCAGACACCTGCTGCTCCATCTCCTTGTCAAAAGGATCAGACGCCTGCTGCTCCATCTCCTTATCCAAAGCATCAGACACCTGCTGATCCATCATCTTCCCAGAGTTCAGACACCTGCTGCTCCATCTCCTTGTCACAGAGATGAGACACCTGCTGGTCCATCGTCTTGTCCCAGAGATGAGACACCTGCACCTCCATCACCTTAGCCCAGTGATCAGACACCTGCTGCTCCATCCCCTTGTCCCAGAGATCAGACACCTGATGCGCCATCACATGGTCCCAGAGAGAATACACCTGCTGCTCCATCTCCTTCTTCCAGACATCAGACAACTCCTGCTCCATCCCTTTGACCCAGAGATCGTACACCTTGTCCTCCATCCCCTTGTCCCAGAGATAAGACACCTGCATGTCCATCGTCTTGTCCCAGAGATGAGACACCTGCGCCTCCATCCCTTCAGCCCAGAGGTCAGGCACCTGCTGCTCAATCCCCTTATCCCAAGATGAGAATCCTGCTGCTCCATTCCCTTATCCCAGAGATCAGACACCTGCTGCTCCATCGATTTGTCCCAGATATCAGACACCTGCTGCTCCATCCCCTTATCCCAGAGATCAGGCAACTGCTGCTCCATCACCTTGTCCCAGAGATCAGACACCTGCTGCGCCATCCCCTTGTCCCAGAGATCAGATACCTGAGCTCCATCGTCGTCCCAGAGATCAGACATATGCTGCTCCCTCTCCTTTTCCCAGAGATCAGACACTTGTTGCCACATTCCCTTGTCCCAGAGATGAGACACCTGATGCTCCATCTCTTGTCCAAAGGATCAGACACCTGCTGCTCCATCATCTTCCCAGAGGTCAGACACCTGCTGCTCCATCGTCTTGTCCCAGAGATGAGACACCTTCGCCTCCATCCCCTTAGCCCAGAGATCAGACACCTGCCGCTCCATCCCCTTATCCCAGAAAACAGACACCTGCTGCTCCATCCCCTTATCCCGAGATCAGACACCTGCTGCTGAATCGCCATGTCCCAGAGATCAGAAACGTGCTCCTCCATCCCCTTGTCCGAGCGATCAGACACCTGTTGCTCTATCACCTTGTCCCAGAGTGGATACACCTGCTGCTCCATCCCGTTGTCCCAGAGATCAGAAACCTCCTGCTCCATTTTGCTTGTCCCAGAGATCAGACACCTGCTGCTCCATCCCCTTGTCCCAGAGATCAGACACCTGAACTCCATCATCGCCCAGAGATCAGACACCAGCTGCTCCATCTCCTTGACCCAGAGTTCAGACACATGCTGCTCCCTCTCCTTTTCCCAGAGATCAGACACCTTTTTCCCCATCCCCTTGTCCCAGAGATCAGACACCTGCTGCTCCATCACCTTGTCCCAGAGATCAGACACCTGCTGCTCCATCCCCTTGTCCCAGAGATCAGACACCTGTTCCTCCATCCCCTTTTCCGAGAGATCAGACACCTGATGCTCCATCACGTGGTCCCAGAGAGGATACACCTGCTGTTCCATCTCCTTCTCCCAGACATCAGACAACTGCTGCTCCATCCCTTTGACCCAGTGATCGTACACCTTGTCCTCCATCCCCTTGTCCCGGAGATCGGACACCTGCTACACCATGCCCATGTCCCATAGATCAGACACCTGCTGCTCCATCCCCTTTCCCACAGATCAGACACCTGAGCTCCATCAGCGTCCCAGAGATCAGACAACTGCTGCTCCATCTCCTTGACCCAGAGGTCAGATACATGCTGCTCCCTCTCCATATCCCAGCGTTCAGACACCTGTTGCCCCATTCCCTTGTCCCAAAGATCAGACACTTGCTGCTCCATCTCCTTGCCCAAAGCATCAGACACCTGCTGCTCCATCATCCTCCCAGAGCTCAGACACCCGCTGCTCCATCCCCTTGTCCCAGAGATATACACCTGCATGTCCATCATCTTGTGCCAGAGATGAGACACCTGCGCCTCCATCCCTTTTGCCCAGAGGCCAGGCACCTGCTGCTCCATCCCCTTATCCCAGAGATGAGACTCCTGCTGCTCCATTCCCTTATCCCAGAGATCAGACACCTGCTGCTCCATCGACTTGTCCCAGATATCAGATACCTGCTGCTCCATCCCCTTATCCCAGAGTTCAGACAACTGCTGCGCCATCCCCTTGTCCCAGAGATCGGACAATGGCGGCTCCATCCCCTTGTCCCAGAGATCAGGCACCTGCTGCTCTATCACCTTGCCCAGAGATCAGACACCTGCTGCTCCATCCCCTTGTCCCAGAGATGAGACACCTGTTCCTCCATCCCCTTTTCCGAGAGATCAGACACCTGATGCTCCATCACGTGGTCCCAGAGAGGATACACCTGCTGCTCCATCTCCTTCTCCCAGACATCAGACACCTGCTGCTCCATCATCCTCCCAGAGCTCAGACACCTGCTGCTCCATCCCCTTGTCCCAGAGATATACACCTGCATGTCCATCGTCTTGTGCCAGAGATGAGACACCTGCACCTCCATCCCTTTAGCCCAGAGGCCAGGCACCTGCTGCTCCATCCCCTTATCACAGAGATGAGACTCCTGCTGCTCCATTCCCTTATCCCAGAGATCAGACACCTGCTGCTCCATCGACTTGTCCCAGATATCAGACACCTGCTGCTCCATCCCCTTATCCCAGAGTTCAGACAACTGCTGCGCCATCCCCTTGTCCCAGAGATCGGACAATGGCGGCTCCATCCCCTTGTTCCAGAGATCAGACACCTGCTGCTCCATCTCCTTGACCCAGAGGTCAGACACCTGCTGCTCCATCCCCTTGTCCCAGAGATGAGACACCTGCTGGTCCATCGTCTTGTCCCAGAGATGAGACACCTGCGCCTGCATCCCCTTAGCCCAGAGATCAGACACCTGCAGCTCCATCCCCTTATCCCAGAGATCAGACACCTCCTGCTGCATCCCCTTATCCCAGATATCAGACACCTGTTGCTCCAGCCCCTTGGCCCAAAGACCAGACACCTGCTGCTCCATCGTCATCCCAGAGATCAGACACCTGCTGCTCCATCTCCTTGACCCAGAGTCCAGACACATGCTGCTCCCTCTCCTTTTCTCAGAGATCAGACAACTGTTCCTCCATCCCCTTTTCCGAGAGATCAGACACCTGATGAGCCATCAGATGGTCCCAGAGAGGATACACCTGCTGCTCCATCTCCTTCTTCCAGACATCAGACAACTCCTGCTCCATCCCTTTGACCCAGAGATCGTACACCTTGTCCTCCATCCCCTTGTCCTGGAAATCAGACACCTGCTACACCATGCCCATGTCCCAGAGATCAGACACCTGCTGCTCCATCCCCTTGTCCCAGAGATAAGACACCTGCATGTCCATCGTCTTGTCCCAGAGATGAGACACCTGCGCCTCCATCCCTTTAGCCCAGAGGTCAGCCACCTGCTGCTCAATCCCCTTATCCCAGAGATGAGAATCCTGCTGCTCCATTCCCTTATCCCAGAGATCAGACACCTGCTGCTCCATCGACTTGTCCCAGATATCAGACACCTGCTGCTCCATCTCCTTTTCCCAGAGATCAGACACTTGTTGCCACATTCCCTTGTCCCAGAGATGAGACACCTGATGCTCCATCTCTTGTCCAAAGGATCAGACACCTGCTGCTCCATCATCTTCCCAGAGGTCAGACACCTGCTGCTCCATCGTCTTGTCCCAGAGATGAGACACCTTCGCCTCCATCCCCTTAGCCCAGAGACCAGACACCTGCCGCTCCATCCCCTTATCCCAGAAATCAGACACCTGCTGCTCCATCCCCTTATCCCGAGATCAGACACCTGCTGCTGCATCACCATGTCCCAGAGATCAGACACCTGATCCTCCATCCCCTTGTCCGAGCGATCAGACACCTGTTGCTCTATCACCTTGTCCCAGAGTGGATACACCTGCTGCTCCATCCCGTTGTCCCAGAGATCAGAAACCTCCTGCTCCATTTTGCTTGTCCCAGAGATCAGACACCTTTTTCCCCATCCCCTTGTCCCAGAGATCAGACACCTGCTGCTCCATCACCTTGTCCCAGAGATCAGACACCTGCTGCTCCCTCTCCATATCCCAGCGTTCAGACACCTGTTGCCCCATTCCCTTGTCCCAAAGATCAGACACTTGCTGCTCCATCTCCTTGTCCAAAGCATCAGACACCTGCTGCTCCATCATCCTCCCAGAGCTCAGACACCCGCTGCTCCATCCCCTTGTCCCAGAGATATACACCTGCATGTCCATCGTCTTGTGCCAGAGATGAGACACCTGCGCCTCCATCCCTTTAGCCCAGAGGCCAGGCACCTGCTGCTCCATCCCCTTATCCCAGAGATGAGACTCCTGCTGCTCCATTCCCTTATCCCAGAGATCAGACACCTGCTGCTCCATCGACTTGTCCCAGATATCAGACACCTGCTGCTCCATCCCCTTAGCCCAGAGACCAGACACCTGCCGCTCCATCCCCTTATCCCAGAGTTCAGACAACTGCTGCGGCATCCCCTTGTCCCAGAGATCGGACAATGGCGGCTCCATCCCCTTCTCCCAGAGATCAGACACCTGCTGCTCCATCTCCTTGACCCAGAGGTCAGACACCTGCTGCTCCATCCCCTGGTCGCAGAGATGAGAAACCTGCTGGTCCATCGTCTTGTCCCAGAGATGAGACACCTGCGCCTGCATCCCCTTAGCCCAGAGATCAGACACCTGCAGCTCCATCCCCTTATCCCAGAGATCAGAGACCTCCTGCTCCATCCCCTTATCCCAGAGATCAGACACCTGTTGCTCCATCACCTCGCCCAGAGATCAGACACCTGCTGCTCCATCCCCTTATCCCAGAGATCAGGCACCTGCTGCTCCATCACCTCGCCCAGAGATCAGACACCTGCTGCGCCATCTCCTTCACCCAGAGTTCAGACACATGCTGCTCCCTCTCCTTTTCCCAGAGATCAGACACTTGTTGCCACATTCCCTTGTTCCAGAGATGAGACACCTGATGCTCCATCTCTTGTCCAAAGGATCAGACACCTGCTGCTCCATCATCTTCCTAGAGGTCAGACACCTGCTGCTCCATTTCCTTGCCCCAAAGATCAGACACCTGCTGCTCCATCACCTTGTCGCAGAGAGGATAAACCTGCTGCTCCAACCCGTTGTCTCAGAGATCAGACATCTGCTGCTCCATCTCCTTCTCCCAGATATCAGACAACTGCTGCTCCATCCCTTTCACCCAGAGATCGTACATTTTGTGCTCCATCCTCTTGTCCCAGAGATCAGACACCTGCTGCACCTTCCCCTTGTCCCAGAGATCAGACACCTGCTGCTCCATCCCCTTGACCAAGAGATCGGAAACCTGAGCTCCATCATCGTCCCAGAGATCAGACACCTGTTGCCCCATTCCCTTGTCCCAGAGATCAGACACCTGCTGCTCCATCTCCTTGTCAAAAGGATCGGACGCCTGCTGCTCCATCTCCTTATCCAAAGCATCAGACACCTGCTGATCCATCATCTTCCCAGAGGTCAGACACCTGCTGCTCCATCCCCTGGTCGCAGAGATGAGAAACCTGCTGGTCCATCGTCTTGTCCCAGAGATGAGACACCTGCGCCTGCATCCCCTTAGCCCAGAGATCAGACACCTGCAGCTCCATCCCCTTATCCCAGAGATCAGATCCCTCCTGCTCCATCCCCTTATCCCAGAGATCAGACACCTGTTGCTCCAGCCCCTTGGCCCAAAGACCAGACACCTGCTGCTCCATCGTCGTCCCAGAGATCAGACACATGCTGCTCCCTCTCCTTTTCCCAGAGATCAGACAACTGTTCCTCCATCCCCTTTTCCGAGAGATCAGACACCTGATGCGCCATCACGTGGTCCCAGAGAGGATACACCTGCTGCTCCATCTCCTTCTCCCAGACATCAGACAACCCCTGCTCCATCCCTTTGACCCAGAGATCGTACACCTTGTCCTCCATCCCCTTGTCCCGGAGATCAGACACCTGCTACACCATGCCCATGTCCCAGAGATCAGACACCTGCTGCTCCATCCCCTTGTCCCAGAGATAAGACACCTGCATGTCCATCGTCTTGTCCTGGAGCTGAGACACCTGCGCCTCCATCCCTTTAGCCCAGAGGTCAGGCACCTGCTGCTCAATCCCCTTATCCAAGAGATGAGAATCCTGCTGCTCCATTCCCTTATCCCAGAGATCAGACACCTGCTGCTCCATCGACTTGTCCCAGATATCAGACACCTGCTGCTCCATCCCCTTATCCCAGAGATCAGGCACCTGCTGCTCCATCACCTCGCCCAGAGATCAGACACCTGCTGCGCCATCCCCTTGTCCCAGAGATCAGATACCTGAGCTCCATCGTTGTCCCAGAGATCAGACACCTGCTGCTCCATCTCCTTCACCCAGAGTTCAGACACATGCTGCTCCCTCTCCTTTTCCCAGAGATCAGACACTTGTTGCCACATTCCCTTGTTCCAGAGATGAGACACCTGATGCTCCATCTCTTGTCCAAAGGATCAGACACCTGCTGCTCCATCATCTTCCTAGAGGTCAGACACCTGCTGCTCCATTTCCTTGCCCCAAAGATCAGACACCTGCTGCTCCATCACCTTGTCGCAGAGAGGATAAACCTGCTGCTCCAACCCGTTGTCTCAGAGATCAGACATCTGCTGCTCCATCTCCTTCTCCCAGATATCAGACAACTGCTGCTCCATCCCTTTCACCCAGAGATCGTACATTTTGTGCTCCATCCTCTTGTCCCAGAGATCAGACACCTGCTGCACCTTCCCCTTGTCCCAGAGAACAGACACCTGCTGCTCCATCCCCTTATCCAAGAGATCGGACACCTGCTGCACCATCCCCCTGTCCCAGAGGTCGGACTCCTGCTGCTCCATCCCCTTGGCCCAAAGACCAGACACCTGCTGCTCCATCGTCGTCCCAGATATCAGACATCTGCTGCACCTTCCCCTTGTCCCAGAGATTAGACAGCTGCTGCTCCATCACCTTATCCCAGAGATCGGTCACCTGCTGCGCCATCCCCTTGTCCCAGAGATCGGACACCTGCTGCCCCATCCCCTTGGCCCAAAGACCAGACACCTGCTGCTCCATCGTCGTCCCAGATATCAGACATCTGCTGCACCATTCCATTGTCCGAGAGATCAGACACCTGCTGCTCCATCGCCTTCTCTCAGAGAGGCGACGTCTGCTGGTCCATCCCCTTGTTCCGGAAATCAGACACCTGCTGCTCCACATTCTTGCATAGAGATCAGACACCTGCTGCTCCATCCCCTTGACCAAGAGATCGGACACCTGAGCTCCATCATCGTCCCAGAGATCAGACACCTGTTGCTCCATCCCCTTATCCCAGAGTTCAGACAACTGCTGCGCCATCGCCTTGACCCAGAGGTCAGACACCTGCTGCTCCATCCCCTTGTCCCAGAGATGAGACACCTGCTGGTCCATCGTCTTGTCCCAGAGATGAGACACCTGCTGCTCCATCTCCTTCACCCAGAGTTCAGACATATGCTGCTCCCCCTCCTTTTCCCAGAGATCAGACACTTGTTGCCACAATCCCTTGTCCCAGAGATGAGACACCTGATGCTCCATCTCTTGTCCAAAGAATCAGACACCTGCTGCTCCATCATCTTCCCAGAGGTCAGACAGCTGCTGCTCCATCGTCTTGTCCCAGAGATGAGACACCTTCGCCTCCATCCCCTTAGCCCAGAGATCAGACACCTGCCGCTCCATCCCCTTATCCCAGAAAACAGACACCTGTTGCTCCATCCCCTTATCCCGAGATCAGACACCTGCTGCTGCATCGCCATGTCCCAGAGATCAGACACCTGCTCCTCCATCCCCTTGTCCGAGCGATCAGACACCTGTTGCTCTATCACCTTGTCCCAGAGTGGATACACCTGCTGCTCCATCCCGTTGTCCCAGAGATCAGAAACCTCCTGCTCCATTTTGCTTGTCCCAGAGATCAGACACCTTTTTCCCCATCCCCTTGTCCCAGAGATCAGACACCTGCTGCTCCATCACCTTGTCCCAGAGATCAGACACCTGCTGCTCCCTCTCCATATCCCAGCGTTCAGACACCTGTTGCCCCATTCCCTTGTCCCAAAGATCAGACACTTGCTGCTCCATCTCCTTGTCCAAAGCATCAGACACCTGCTGCTCCATCATCCTCCCAGAGCTCAGACACCCGCTGCTCCATCCCCTTGTCCCAGAGATATACACCTGCATGTCCATCGTCTTGTGCCAGAGATGAGACACCTGCGCCTCCATCCCTTTAGCCCAGAGGCCAGGCACCTGCTGCTCCATCCCCTTATCCCAGAGATCAGACACCTGCTGCTCCATCGACTTGTCCCAGATATCAGACACCTGCTGCTCCATCCCCTTATCCCAGAGTTCAGACAACTGCTGCGCCATCCCCTTGTCCCAGAGATCGGACAATGGCGGCTCCATCCCCTTGTCCCAGAGATCAAACACCTGCTGCTCCATCTCCTTGACCCAGAGGTCAGACACCTGCTGCTCCATCCCCTGGTTGCAGAGATGAGAAACCTGCTGGTCCATCGTCTTGTCCCAGAGATGAGACACCTGCGCCTGCATCCCCTTAACCCAGAGATCAGACACCTGCAGCTCCATCCCCTTATCCCAGAGATCAGACACCTCCTGCTCCATCCCCTTATCCCAGAGATCAGACACCTGTTGCTCCAGCCCCTTGGCCCAAAGACCAGACACCGGCTGCTCCATCGTCGTCCCAGAGATCAGACACCTGCTGCTCCATCTCCTTGACCCAGAGTCCAGACACATGCTGCTCCCTCTCCTTTTCCCAGAGATCAGACAACTGTTCCTCCATCCCCTTTTCCGAGAGATCAGACACCTGATGCACCATCAGGTGGTCCCAGAGAGGATACACCTGCTGCTCCATCTCCTTCTCCCAGACATCAGACAACTCATGCTCCATCCCTTTGACCCAGAGATCGTACACCTTGTCCTCCATCCCCTTGTCCTGGAGATCAGACACCTGCTGCACCCTGCCCATGTCCCAGAGATCAGACACCTGCTGCTCCATCCCCTTGTCCCAGAGATAAGACACCTGCATGTCCATCGTCTTGTACAGGAGATGAGACACCTGCGCCTCCATCCCTTTAGCCCAGAGGTCAGGCACCTGCTGCTCAATCCCCTTATCCAAGAGATGAGAATCCTGCTGCTCCATTCCCTTATCCCAGAGATCAGACACCTGCTGCTCCATCGACTTGTCCCAGATATCAGACACCTGCTGCTCCATCCCCTTATCCCAGAGATCAGGCACCTGCTGCTCCATCACCTCGCCCAGAGATCAGACACGTGCTGCTCCCTCGCCTTTTCCCAGAGATCAGACACTTGTTGCCACATTCCCTTGTTCCAGAGATGAGACACCTGAACTCCATCATCGCCCAGAGATCAGACACCAGCTGCTCCATTTCCTTGCCCCAAAGATCAGACACCTGCTGCTCCATCACCTTGTCGCAGAGAGGATAAACCTGCTGCTCCAACCCGTTGTCTCAGAGATCAGACATCTGCTGCTCCATCTCCTTCTCCCAGATATCAGACAACTGCTGCTCCATCCCTTTCACCCAGAGATCGTACATTTTGTGCTCCATCCTCTTGTCCCAGAGATCAGACACCTGCTGCACCTTCCCCTTGTCCCAGAGAACAGACACCTGCTGCTCCATCCCCTTTTCCAAGAGATCGGACACCTGCTGCACCATCCCCCTGTCCCAGAGGTCGGACTCCTGCTGCTCCATCCCCTTGGCCTAAAGACCAGACACCTGCTGCTCCATCGTCGTCCCAGATATCAGACATCTGCTGCACCTTCCCCTTGTCCCAGAGATTAGACAGCTGCTGCTCTATCACCATATTCATGAGATCGGTCACCTGCTGCGCCATCCCCTTGTCCCAGAGATCGGACACCTGCTGCTCCATCCCCTTGGCCCAAAGACCAGACACCTGCTGCTCTATCGTCGTCCCAGATATCAGACATCTGCTGCACCATTCCATTGTCCGAGAGATCAGACACCTGCTGCTCCATCGCCTTCTCTCAGAGAGGCGACGTCTGCTGGTCCATCCCCTTGTTCCGGAAATCAGACACCTGCTGCTCCACATTCTTGCATAGAGATCAGACACCTGCTGCTCCATCCCCTTGACCAAGAGATCGGACACCTGAGCTCCATCATTGTCCCAGAGATCAGACACCTGTTGCCCCATTCCCTTGTCCCAGAGATCAGACACCTGCTGCTCCATCTCCTTGTCAAAAGGATCAGACGCCTGCTGCTCCATCTCCTTATCCAAAGCATCAGACACCTGCTGATCCATCATCTTCCCAGAGTTCAGACACCTGCTGCTCCATCTCCTTGTCACAGAGATGAGACACCTGCTGGTCCATCGTCTTGTCCCAGAGATGAGACACCTGCACCTCCATCACCTTAGCCCAGTGATCAGACACCTGCTGCTCCATCCCCTTGTCCCAGAGATCAGACACCTGATGCGCCATCACATGCTCCCAGAGAGAATACACCTGCTGCTCCATCTCCTTCTTCCAGACATCAGACAACTCCTGCTCCATCCCTTTGACCCAGAGATCGTACACCTTGTCCTCCATCCCCTTGTCCCAGAGATAAGACACCTGCATGTCCATCGTCTTGTCCCAGAGATGAGACACCTGCGCCTCCATCCCTTCAGCCCAGAGGTCAGGCACCTGCTGCTCAATCCCCTTATCCCAAGATGAGAATCCTGCTGCTCCATTCCCTTATCCCAGAGATCAGACACCTGCTGCTCCATCGATTTGTCCCAGATATCAGACACCTGCTGCTCCATCCCCTTATCCCAGAGATCAGGCAACTGCTGCTCCATCACCTTGTCCCAGAGATCAGACACCTGCTGCGCCATCCCCTTGTCCCAGAGATCAGATACCTGAGCTCCATCGTCGTCCCAGAGATCAGACATATGCTGCTCCCTCTCCTTTTCCCAGAGATCAGACACTTGTTGCCACATTCCCTTGTCCCAGAGATGAGACACCTGATGCTCCATCTCTTGTCCAAAGGATCAGACACCTGCTGCTCCATCATCTTCCCAGAGGTCAGACACCTGCTGCTCCATCGTCTTGTCCCAGAGATGAGACACCTTCGCCTCCATCCCCTTAGCCCAGAGATCAGACACCTGCCGCTCCATCCCCTTATCCCATAAAACAGACACCTGCTGCTCCATCCCCTTATCCCGAGATCAGACACCTGCTGCTGAATCGCCATGTCCCAGAGATCAGAAACGTGCTCCTCCATCCCCTTGTCCGAGCGATCAGACACCTGTTGCTCTATCACCTTGTCCCAGAGTGGATACACCTGCTGCTCCATCCCGTTGTCCCAGAGATCAGAAACCTCCTGCTCCATTTTGCTTGTCCCAGAGATCAGACACCTGCTGCTCCATCCCCTTGTCCCAGAGATCAGACACCTGAACTCCATCATCGCCCAGAGATCAGACACCAGCTGCTCCATCTCCTTGACCCAGAGTTCAGACACATGCTGCTCCCTCTCCTTTTCCCAGAGATCAGACACCTTTTTCCCCATCCCCTTGTCCCAGAGATCAGACACCTGCTGCTCCATCACCTTGTCCCAGAGATCAGACACCTGCTGCTCCATCCCCTTGTCCCAGAGATCAGACACCTGTTCCTCCATCCCCTTTTCCGAGAGATCAGACACCTGATGCTCCATCACGTGGTCCCAGAGAGGATACACCTGCTGTTCCATCTCCTTCTCCCAGACATCAGACAACTGCTGCTCCATCCCTTTGACCCAGTGATCGTACACCTTGTCCTCCATCCCCTTGTCCCGGAGATCGGACACCTGCTACACCATGCCCATGTCCCATAGATCAGACACCTGCTGCTCCATCCCCTTTCCCACAGATCAGACACCTGAGCTCCATCAGCGTCCCAGAGATCAGACAACTGCTGCTCCATCTCCTTGACCCAGAGGTCAGATACATGCTGCTCCCTCTCCATATCCCAGCGTTCAGACACCTGTTGCCCCATTCCCTTGTCCCAAAGATCAGACACTTGCTGCTCCATCTCCTTGCCCAAAGCATCAGACACCTGCTGCTCCATCATCCTCCCAGAGCTCAGACACCCGCTGCTCCATCCCCTTGTCCCAGAGATATACACCTGCATGTCCATCATCTTGTGCCAGAGATGAGACACCTGCGCCTCCATCCCTTTTGCCCAGAGGCCAGGCACCTGCTGCTCCATTCCCTTATCCCAGAGATCAGACACCTGCTGCTCCATCGACTTGTCCCAGATATCAGATACCTGCTGCTCCATCCCCTTATCCCAGAGTTCAGACAACTGCTGCGCCATCCCCTTGTCCCAGAGATCGGACAATGGCGGCTCCATCCCCTTGTCCCAGAGATCAGGCACCTGCTGCTCTATCACCTTGCCCAGAGATCAGACACCTGCTGCTCCATCCCCTTGTCCCAGAGATGAGACACCTGCTGGTCCATCGTCTTGTCCCAGAGATGAGACACCTGCGCCTGCATTCCCTTAGCCCAGAGATCAGACACCTGCAGCTCCATCCCCTTATCCCAGAGATCAGACACCTCCTGCTCCATCCCCTTATCCCAGAGATCAGACACTTGTTGCTCCAGCCCCTTGGCCCAAAGAGCAGACACCTGCTGCTCCATCGTCATCCCAGAGATCAGACACCTGCTGCTCCATCTCCTTGACCCAGAGTCCAGACACATGCTGCTCCCTCTCCTTTTCCCAGAGATCAGACAACTGTTCCTCCATCCCCTTTTCCGAGATATCAGACACCTGATGCGCCATCACGTGGTCCCAGAGAGGATACACCTGCTGCTCCATCTCCTTCTCCCAGACATCAGACAACTCCTGCTCCATCCCTTTGACCCAGAGATCGTACACCTTGTCCTCCATCCCCTTGTCCCGGAGATCAGACACCTGCTACACCATGCCCATGTCCCAGAGATCAGACACCTGCTGCTCCATCCCCTTGTCCCAGAGATAAGACACCTGCATGTCCATCGTCTTGTCCCGGAGATGAGACACCTGCGCCTCCATCCCTTTAGCCCAGAGGTCAGGCACCTGCTGCTCAATCCCCTTATCCAAGAGATGAGAATCCTGCTGCTCCATTCCCTTATCCCAGAGATCAGACACCTGCTGCTCCATCGACTTGTCCCAGATATAAGACACCTGCTGCTCCATCCCCTTATCCCAGAGATCAGGCACCTGCTGCTCTATCACCTTGCCCAGAGATCAGACACCTGCTGCGCCATCCCCTTGTCCCAGAGATCAGATACCTGAGCTCCATCGTCGTCCCAGAGATCAGACACCTGCTGCTCCATCTCCTTCACCCAGAGTTCAGACACATGCTGCTCCCTCTCGTTTTCCCAGAGATCAGACACTTGTTGCCACATTCCCTTGTTCCAGAGATGAGACACCTGATGCTCCATCTCTTGTCCAAAGGATCAGACACCTGCTGCTCCATTTCCTTGCCCCAAAGATCAGACACCTGCTGCTCCATCACCTTGTCGCAGAGAGGATTAACCTGCTGCTCCAACCCGTTGTCTCAGAGATCAAACATCTGCTGCTCCATCTCCTTCTCCCAGATATCAGACAACTGCTGCTCCATCCCTTTCACCCAGAGATCGTACATTTTGTGCTCCATCCTCTTGTCCCAGAGATCAGACACCTGCTGCACCTTCGCCTTGTCCCAGAGAACAGACACCTGCTGCTCCATCCCCTTATGCAAGAAATCGGACACCTGCTGCACCATCCCCCTGTCCCAGAGGTCGAACTCCTGCTGCTCCATCCCCTTGGCCCAAAGACCAGACACCTGCTGCTCTACCACCTTGTCCCAGAGTGGATACACCTGCTGCTCCATCCCGTTGTCCCAGAGATCAGAAACCTCCTGCTCCATTTCCTTGTCCCAGAGATCAGACACCTGCTGCTCCATCCCCTTGTCCCAGATATCAGATACCGGCTGCTCCATCTTTTTGACCCAGAGTTCAGACACATGCTGCTCCCGTGCCTTCTCTCAGAGAGGCGACGCCTGCTGGTCCAACCCCTTGTCCCGGAGATCAGCCACCTGCTGCTCCAGATTCTTGCCGTAGAGATCAGACACCTGCTGCTCCATCCCCTTGACCAAGAGAACGGACACCTTGTGCTCCATCCTCTTGTCCCGGAGATCAGACACCTGCTACACCATCTCCTTGTCCAGAGATCAGACACCTGCTGCTCCATCCCCTTCTCCCAAAGATCAGACACCTGGAGTGCCGTCACATTGCCCAAAGATCACACACCTGGCACTCCATCCCTTTATCCCGAGATCAGACACCTGCTGCTCTATCGACTTGTCCAAGAGATCAGACACCTGCTGCTCCATCTCCATGTCACAGAGATCAGACACCTGTTCCTCCATCCCCTTGTCCGAGAGATCAGACACCTGCTGCTCCATCACCATGTCTCAGAGTGGATACACCTGCTGCTCCAACCCATTGTCCCAGAGATCAGACACCTGCTGCTCCATTTCCTTGCCCCAAAGACCAGACACCTGCTGCTCCATCACCTTGTCTCAGAGATCGGACTCCTGCTGCACCATCCCCCTGTCCCAGAGATCGGACTCCTGCTGCTCCATCCCCTTGGCCCAAAGACCAGACACCTGCTGCTCCATCGTCGTCCCAGATATCAGACATCTGCTGCACCTTCCCCTTGTCCCAGAGATTAGACAGCTGCTGCTCTATCACCATATTCATGAGATCGGTCACCTGCTGCGCCATCCCCTTGTCCCAGAGATCGGACACCTGCTGCTCCATCCCCTTGGCCCAAAGACCAGACACCTGCTGCTCTATCGTCGTCCCAGATATCAGACATCTGCTGCACCATTCCATTGTCCGAGAGATCAGACACCTGCTGCTCCATCGCCTTCTCTCAGAGAGGCGACGTCTGCTGGTCCATCCCCTTGTTCCGGAAATCAGACACCTGCTGCTCCACATTCTTGCATAGAGATCAGACACCTGCTGCTCCATCCCCTTGACCAAGAGATCGGACACCTGAGCTCCATCATTGTCCCAGAGATCAGACACCTGTTGCCCCATTCCCTTGTCCCAGAGATCAGACACCTGCTGCTCCATCTCCTTGTCAAAAGGATCAGACGCCTGCTGCTCCATCTCCTTATCCAAAGCATCAGACACCTGCTGATCCATCATCTTCCCAGAGTTCAGACACCTGCTGCTCCATCTCCTTGTCACAGAGATGAGACACCTGCTGGTCCATCGTCTTGTCCCAGAGATGAGACACCTGCACCTCCATCACCTTAGCCCAGTGATCAGACACCTGCTGCTCCATCCCCTTGTCCCAGAGATCAGACACCTGATGCGCCATCACATGGTCCCAGAGAGAATACACCTGCTGCTCCATCTCCTTCTTCCAGACATCAGACAACTCCTGCTCCATCCCTTTGACCCAGAGATCGTACACCTTGTCCTCCATCCCCTTGTCCCAGAGATAAGACACCTGCATGTCCATCGTCTTGTCCCAGAGATGAGACACCTGCGCCTCCATCCCTTCAGCCCAGAGGTCAGGCACCTGCTGCTCAATCCCCTTATCCCAGAGATGAGAATCCTGCTGCTCCATTCCCTTATCCCAGAGATCAGACACCTGCTGCTCCATCGATTTGTCCCAGATATCAGACACCTGCTGCTCCATCCCCTTATCCCAGAGATCAGGCAACTGCTGCTCCATCACCTTGTCCCAGAGATCAGACACCTGCTGCGCCATCCCCTTGTCCCAGAGATCAGATACCTGAGCTCCATCGTCGTCCCAGAGATCAGACATATGCTGCTCACTCTCCTTTTCCCAGAGATCAGACACTTGTTGCCACATTCCCTTGTCCCAGAGATGAGACACCTGATGCTCCATCTCTTGTCCAAAGGATCAGACACCTGCTGCTCCATCATCTTCCCAGAGGTCAGACACCTGCTGCTCCATCGTCTTGTCCCAGAGATGAGACACCTTCGCCTCCATCCCCTTAGCCCAGAGATCAGACACCTGCCGCTCCATCCCCTTATCCCATAAAACAGACACCTGCTGCTCCATCCCCTTATCCCGAGATCAGACACCTGCTGCTGAATTGCCATGTCCCAGAGATCAGAAACGTGCTCCTCCATCCCCTTGTCCGAGCGATCAGACACCTGTTGCTCTATCACCTTGTCCCAGAGTGGATACACCTGCTGCTCCATCCCGTTGTCCCAGAGATCAGAAACCTCCTGCTCCATTTTGCTTGTCCCAGAGATCAGACACCTGCTGCTCCATCCCCTTGTCCCAGAGATCAGACACCTGAACTCCATCATCGCCCAGAGATCAGACACCAGCTGCTCCATCTCCTTGACCCAGAGTTCAGACACATGCTGCTCCCTCTCCTTTTCCCAGAGATCAGACACCTTTTTCCCCATCCCCTTGTCCCAGAGATCAGACACCTGCTGCTCCATCACCTTGTCCCAGAGATCAGACACCTGCTGCTCCATCCCCTTGTCCCAGAGATCAGACACCTGTTCCTCC
Organism: Mobula birostris; assembly: GCF_030028105.1. Classification (NCBI taxonomy): domain Eukaryota; kingdom Metazoa; phylum Chordata; class Chondrichthyes; order Myliobatiformes; family Myliobatidae; genus Mobula; species Mobula birostris. The sequence continues at coordinate 70,710 of NW_027274641.1, forward strand.
ATCCCCTTTTCCGAGAGATCAGACACCTGATGCTCCATCACGTGGTCCCAGAGAGGATACACCTGCTGTTCCATCTCCTTCTCCCAGACATCAGACAACTGCTGCTCCATCCCTTTGACCCAGTGATCGTACACCTTGTCCTCCATCCCCTTGTCCCGGAGATCGGACACCTGCTACACCATGCCCATGTCCCATAGATCAGACACCTGCTGCTCCATCCCCTTTCCCACAGATCAGACACCTGAGCTCCATCAGCGTCCCAGAGATCAGACAACTGCTGCTCCATCTCCTTGACCCAGAGGTCAGATACATGCTGCTCCCTCTCCATATCCCAGCGTTCAGACACCTGTTGCCCCATTCCCTTGTCCCAAAGATCAGACACTTGCTGCTCCATCTCCTTGTCCAAAGCATCAGACACCTGCTGCTCCATCATCCTCCCAGAGCTCAGACACCCGCTGCTCCATCCCCTTGTCCCAGAGATATACACCTGCATGTCCATCATCTTGTGCCAGAGATGAGACACCTGCGCCTCCATCCCTTTTGCCCAGAGGCCAGGCACCTGCTGCTCCATCCCCTTATCCCAGAGATGAGACTCCTGCTGCTCCATTCCCTTATCCCAGAGATCAGACACCTGCTGCTCCATCGACTTGTCCCAGATATCAGATACCTGCTGCTCCATCCCCTTATCCCAGAGTTCAGACAACTGCTGCGCCATCCCCTTGTCCCAGAGATCGGACAATGGCGGCTCCATCCCCTTGTCCCAGAGATCAGGCACCTGCTGCTCTATCACCTTGCCCAGAGATCAGACACCTGCTGCTCCATCCCCTTGTCCCAGAGATGAGACACCTGCTGGTCCATCGTCTTGTCCCAGAGATGAGACACCTGCGCCTGCATTCCCTTAGCCCAGAGATCAGACACCTGCAGCTCCATCCCCTTATCCCAGAGATCAGACACCTCCTGCTCCATCCCCTTATCCCAGAGATCAGACACTTGTTGCTCCAGCCCCTTGGCCCAAAGAGCAGACACCTGCTGCTCCATCGTCATCCCAGAGATCAGACACCTGCTGCTCCATCTCCTTGACCCAGAGTCCAGACACATGCTGCTCCCTCTCCTTTTCCCAGAGATCAGACAACTGTTCCTCCATCCCCTTTTCCGAGATATCAGACACCTGATGCGCCATCACGTGGTCCCAGAGAGGATACACCTGCTGCTCCATCTCCTTCTCCCAGACATCAGACAACTCCTGCTCCATCCCTTTGACCCAGAGATCGTACACCTTGTCCTCCATCCCCTTGTCCCGGAGATCAGACACCTGCTACACCATGCCCATGTCCCAGAGATCAGACACCTGCTGCTCCATACCCTTGTCCCAGAGATAAGACACCTGCATGTCCATCGTCTTGTCCCGGAGATGAGACACCTGCGCCTCCATCCCTTTAGCCCAGAGGTCAGGCACCTGCTGCTCAATCCCCTTATCCAAGAGATGAGAATCCTGCTGCTCCATTCCCTTATCCCAGAGATCAGACACCTGCTGCTCCATCGACTTGTCCCAGATATAAGACACCTGCTGCTCCATCCCCTTATCCCAGAGATCAGGCACCTGCTGCTCTATCACCTTGCCCAGAGATCAGACACCTGCTGCGCCATCCCCTTGTCCCAGAGATCAGATACCTGAGCACCATCGTCGTCCCAGAGATCAGACACCTGCTGCTCCATCTCCTTCACCCAGAGTTCAGACACATGCTGCTCCCTCTCGTTTTCCCAGAGATCAGACACTTGTTGCCACATTCCCTTGTTCCAGAGATGAGACACCTGATGCTCCATCTCTTGTCCAAAGGATCAGACACCTGCTGCTCCATTTCCTTGCCCCAAAGATCAGACACCTGCTGCTCCATCACCTTGTCGCAGAGAGGATTAACCTGCTGCTCCAACCCGTTGTCTCAGAGATCAAACATCTGCTGCTCCATCTCCTTCTCCCAGATATCAGACAACTGCTGCTCCATCCCTTTCACCCAGAGATCGTACATTTTGTGCTCCATCCTCTTGTCCCAGAGATCAGACACCTGCTGCACCTTCGCCTTGTCCCAGAGAACAGACACCTGCTGCTCCATCCCCTTATGCAAGAAATCGGACACCTGCTGCACCATCACCCTGTCCCAGAGGTCGAACTCCTGCTGCTCCATCCCCTTGGCCCAAAGACCAGACACCTGCTGCTCTACCACCTTGTCCCAGAGTGGATACACCTGCTGCTCCATCCCGTTGTCCCAGAGATCAGAAACCTCCTGCTCCATTTCCTTGTCCCAGAGATCAGACACCTGCTGCTCCATCCCCTTGTCCCAGATATCAGATACCGGCTGCTCCATCTTTTTGACCCAGAGTTCAGACACATGCTGCTCCCGTGCCTTCTCTCAGAGAGGCGACGCCTGCTGGTCCAACCCCTTGTCCCGGAGATCAGCCACCTGCTGCTCCAGATTCTTGCCGTAGAGATCAGACACCTGCTGCTCCATCCCCTTGACCAAGAGAACGGACACCTTGTGCTCCATCCTCTTGTCCCGGAGATCAGACACCTGCTACACCATCTCCTTGTTCCAGAGATCAGACACCTGCTGCTCCATCCCCTTCTCCCAAAGATCAGACACCTGGAGTGCCGTCACATTGCCCAAAGATCACACACCTGGCACTCCATCCCTTTATCCCGAGATCAGACACCTGCTGCTCTATCGACTTGTCCAAGAGATCAGACACCTGCTGCTCCATCTCCATGTCACAGAGATCAGACACCTGTTCCTCCATCCCCTTGTCCGAGAGATCAGACACCTGCTGCTCCATCACCATGTCTCAGAGTGGATACACCTGCTGCTCCAACCCATTGTCCCAGAGATCAGACACCTGCTGCTCCATTTCCTTGCCCCAAAGACCAGACACCTGCTGCTCCATCACCTTGTCCCAGAGATCGGACTCCTGCTGCACCATCCCCCTGTCCCAGAGATCGGACTCCTGCTGCTCCATCCCCTTGGCCCAAAGACCAGACACCTGCTGCTCCATCGTCGTCCCAGATATCAGACATCTGCTGCACCTTCCCCTTGTCCCAGAGATTAGACAGCTGCTGCTCCATCACCATATTCATGAGATCGGTCACCTGCTGCGCCATCCCCTTGTCCCAGAGATCGGACACCTGCTGCTCCATCCCCTTGGACCAAAGACCAGACACCTGCTGCTCTATCGTCGTCCCAGAGATCAGTCACCTGAGCTCCACCATCGTCCCAGAGATCAGACACCTGCTGCTCCATCCCCTTATCCCAGAGATCAGACACCTGCTGCTCCATTCGCTTGTCCCAGAGATCGGACACTGGCGGCTCCATCCCCTTCTCCCAGAGATCAGACACCTGGAGCAACGTCTCATTACCCAAAGATCACACACCTGGCAATCCATCTCTTTATCCCGAGATCAGACACCTGCTGTTCCATCGACTTGTCCAAGAGATCAGACACCTGCTGCTCCATCTCCATGTCACAGAGATCATACACCTGTTCCTCCATCCCCTTGTCCGAGAGATCAGACAGCTGCTGCTCCATCACCATGTCCCAGAGTGGATACATCTGCTGCTCCAACCCATTGTCCAGGAGATCAGACACCTGAGTTCCTTCATCGTCCCAGAGATCAGACACCTGCTGATCCATCTGCTTGACCCAGAGTTCAGACACATGTTGCTCCCTCTCCTTTTCCCAGAGATCAGACACCTGTTGCCACATTCCATTGTCCCAGAGATCAGACACCTGCTGCTCAATCTCTTGTCCAAAGGATCAGACACCTGCTGCTCCATCATCTTCCCAGAGGTCAGCCACCTGCTGCTCCATCGTCTTGTCCCAGAGATGAGACACCTTCGCCTCCATCCCCTTAGCCCAGAGATCAGACACCTGCTGCTCCATCGTCTTGTCCCAGAGATGAGACACCTGCGCCTCCATCCCCTTACCCCAGAGATGAGACACCTGCGCCTCCATCCCCTTTGCCCAGAGATCAGACACCTGCTGCTCCATCCCCTTATCCCAGAGATCAGACACCTGCTGCTCCATTCCCTTATCCCAGAGATCAGACACCTGCTGCTCCATCCCCTTGTCCCAGAGATCGGACACTGGCGGCTCCATCCTCTACTCCCAGAGATCAGACACCTGGAGCGCCGTCTCATTGCCCAAAGATCACACACCTGGCACTCCATCCCTTTATCCCGAGATCAGACACCTGCTGCTCCAACACCATGTCCCAGAGTGGATACACCTGCTGCTCCAACCCATTATCCCAGAGATCAGACACATGCTGCTCCAATTCCTTGTCCAAGATATCAGACACCTGCTGCTGCATCACCTTGTCGCAGAGCGGATACACCTGCTGCTCCAGCCCGTTGTCCCAGAGATCAGACACTTTGTGCTCCATCCTCTTGTCCCAGAGATCAGACATCTGCTGCAGCATTCCGTTGTCCTAGATATCAGACACCTGCTACTCCACATTCTTGCCCTAGAGATCAGACACCTGATGCTCCATCCCCTTGACCAAGAGATGGGACACCTTGTGCTCCATCCCCTTGTCCCAGAGATCAGACACCTGCTGCTCCATCTCCTTCACCCAGAGTTCAGACACATGCTGCTCCCTCTCCTTTTCCCAGTGATCAGACACTTGTTGCCCCATCCCCTTATTCCAGAGATCAGACACCTGCTGCTCTATCCCCTTTTCCCAGAGATCAGACACCTGCTACACCATCCCCTTGTCCCAGAGATCAGACACCTGCTGCTCCATCTCCTTCACCCAGAGTTCAGACACATGCTGCTCCCTCTCCTTTTCCCAGTGATCAGACACTTGTTGCCCCATCCCCTTATTCCAGAGATCAGACACCTGCTGCTCCATCCCCTTGTCCCAGAGATGAGACACCTGCGCCTCCATCATTTTATCCCAGAGATCAGACACCTGCTGCTCCATCCCCTTACCCCAGAGATCAGACACCTGCTGCTCCATCCCCATCTCCTAGAGATCAGACACCTGGTGCGCCGTCTCTTTGCCCAAAGTACACACACCTGGCACTCCATCCCCTTGTCCCGAGATCAGACACCTGCTGCTCCATCCCCATGCCCCAGAGATCAGACACCTGCTCCTCCATCCCCTTTTCCGAGCGATCAGACACCTGCTGCTCTATCACCTTGTCCCAGAGTGGATGCACCTGCTGCTCCATCCCGTTGTTCCAGAGATCAGACATCTGCTGCTCCATCTCCTTCTCCCAGATATCACACAATTGTTGCTCAATCCCTTTCACCCAGAGATCGTACACTTTGTGCTCCATCCACTTGTTCCAGAGATCAGACACCTGCTGCTTCATCCCCTTGGCCGAAAGACCAGACACCTGCTGCTCTATCTTCGTCCCAGAGATCAGTCACCTGAGCTCCACCATCGTCCCAGAGATCAGACACCGGCTGCTCCATCTTTTTGACCCAGAGTTCAGACACATGCTGCTCCCTTGCCTTCTCTCAGAGAGGCGACGCCTGCTGGTCCAACCCCTTGTCCCGGAGATCAGCCACCTGCTGCTCCAGATTCTTGCCCTAGAGATCAGACACCTGCTGCTCCATCCCCTTGTCCGAGAGATCAGACACCTGCTGCTCCATCACCATGTCTCAGAGTGGATACACCTGCTGCTCCAACCCATTGTCCCAGAGATCAGACACCTGCTGCTCCATTTCCTTGCCCCAAAGATCAGACACCTGCTGCTCCATCACCTTGTCGCAGAGAGGATACACCTGCTGCTCCAACCCATTGTCCCAGAGATCAGTCACCTGAGCTCCACCATCGTCCCAGAGATCAGACACCGGCTGCTCCATCTTTTTGACCCAGAGTTCAGACGCATGCTGCTCCCTTGCCTTCTTTCAGAGAGGCGACGCCTGCTGGTCCAACCCCTTGTCCCGGAGATCAGCCACCTGCTGCTCCAGATTCTTGCCCTAGAGATCAGACACCTGCTGCTCCATCCCCTTGACCAAGAGATCGGACACCTTGTGCTCCATCCTCTTGTCCCGGAGATCAGACACCTGCTACACCATCTCTTTGTCCCAGAGATCAGACACCTGCTGCTCCATCCCCTTCTCCCAGAGATCAGACACCTGGAGTGCCGTCACATTGCCCAAAGATCACACACCTGGCACTCCATCCCTTTATCCCGAGATCAGACACCTGCTGCTCCATCGACTTGTCCAAGAGATCAGACACCTGCTGCTCCATCTCCATGTCACAGAGATCAGACACCTGTTCCTCCATCCCCTTGTCCGAGAGATCAGACACCTGCTGCTCCATCACCATGTCTCAGAGTGGATACACCTGCTGCTGCAACCCATTGTCCCAGAGATCAGACACCTGCTGCTCCATTTCCTTGCCCCAAAGATCAGACACCTGCTGCTCCATCACTTTGTCGCAGAGAGAACACACCTGCTGCTCCAACCCGTTGTCTCAGAGATCAGACATCTGCTGCTCCATCTCCTTCTCCCAGATATCAGACAACTGCTGCTCCATCCCTTTCACCCAGAGATCGTACATTTTGTGCTCCATCCTCTTGTCCCAGAGATCAGACATCTGCTGCACCTTCCCTTTGTCCCAGAGATCAGACACCTGCTGCTCAATCACCATATCCCTGAGATCAGTCACCTGCTGCACCATCCTCTTGTCCCAGAGATCGGACACCTGCTGCTCCATCCCCTTGGCCCAAAGACCAGACACCTGCTGCTCTATCGTCGTCCCAGAGATCAGTCACCTGAGCTCCACCATCGTCCCAGAGATCAGACACCTGCTGCTCCATCCCCTTATCCCAGAGATCAGACACCTGCTGCTCCATTCGCTTGTCCCAGAGATTGGACACTGGCGGCTCCATCCCCTTCTCCCGGAGATCAGACACCTGGAGCAACGTCTCATTGCCCAAAGATCACACACCTGGCAATCCATCTCTTTATCCCGAGATCAGACACCTGCTGTTCCATCAACTTGTCCAAGAGATCAGACACCTACTGCTCCATCTCCATGTCACAGAGATCAGACACCTGCTCCTCCATCCCCTTGTCCGAGAGATCAGACACCTGCTGCTCCATCACCATGTCCCAGAGTGGATACATCTGCTGCTCCAACCCATTGTCCCAGAGATCAGACACCTGCTGCTCCATTTCCTTGCCCCAAAGGTCAGACAACTGCTGCTCCATCACCTTGTCCCAGAGAGTATACACCTGCTGCTCCAACCCGTTGTCTCAGTGATCAGACATCTGCTGCTCCATCTCCTTCTCCCAGATATCAGACAACTGCTGCTCCATCCCTTTTACCCAGAGATCGTACATTTTGTGCTCCATCCACTTGTCCCAGAGATCAGACACCTGCTGCACCTTCCCCTTCTCCAAGAGATCAGACTCCTGCTGCTCCATCTCCTTGTCCAAAGTATCAGACACCTGCTGCTCCATCATCTTCCCAGAGGTCAGACACCTGCTGCTCCATCATCTTCCCAGAGGTCAGACACCGGCTGCTCCATCACCTTGTCCCAGAAATCAGACACCTGAACTCCATCATCGCCCAGGGATCAGACACCAGCTGCTCCATCTCTTTGACCCAGAGATCAGACACCTGCTGCTCCATCCCCTTGTCCCAGAGATCAGACACCTGTTCCTCCATCCCCTTTTCCGAGAGATCAGACACCTGATGCTCCATCACGTGGTCCCAGAGAGGATACACCTGCTGTTCCATCTCCTTCTCCCAGACATCAGACAACTGCTGCTCCATCCCTTTGACCCAGTGATCGTACACCTTGTCCTCCATCCCCTTGTCCCGGAGATCGGACACCTGCTACACCATGCCCATGTCCCATAGATCAGACACCTGCTGCTCCATCCCCTTTCCCACAGATCAGACACCTGAGCTCCATCAGCGTCCCAGAGATCAGACAACTGCTGCTCCATCTCCTTGACCCAGAGGTCAGATACATGCTGCTCCCTCTCCATATCCCAGCGTTCAGACACCTGTTGCCCCATTCCCTTGTCCCAAAGATCAGACACTTGCTGCTCCATCTCCTTGTCCAAAGCATCAGACACCTGCTGCTCCATCATCCTCCCAGAGCTCAGACACCCGCTGCTCCATCCCCTTGTCCCAGAGATATACACCTGCATGTCCATCGTCTTGTGCCAGAGATGAGACACCTGCGCCTCCATCCCTTTAGCCCAGAGGCCAGGCACCTGCTGCTCCATCCCCCTTATCCCAGAGATGAGACTCCTGCTGCTCCATTCCCTTATCCCAGAGATCAGACACCTGCTGCTCCATCGACTTGTCCCAGATATCAGATACCTGCTGCTCCATCCCCTTATCCCAGAGTTCAGACAACTGCTGCGCCATCCCCTTGTCCCAGAGATCGGACAATGGCGGCTCCATCTCCTTGTCCCAGAGATCAGACACCTGCTGCTCCATCTCCTTGACCCAGAGATCAGACACCTGCTGCTCCATCCCCTTGTCCCAGAGATGAGACACCTGCTGGTCCATCGTCTTGTCCCAGAGATGAGACACCTGCGCCTGCATTCCCTTAGCCCAGAGATCAGACACCTGCAGCTCCATCCCCTTATCCCAGAGATCAGACACCTCCTGCTCCATCCCCTTATCCCAGAGATCAGACACTTGTTGCTCCAGCCCCTTGGCCCAAAGAGCAGACACCTGCTGCTCCATCGTCATCCCAGAGATCAGACACCTGCTGCTCCATCTCCTTGACCCAGAGTCCAGACACATGCTGCTCCCTCTCCTTTTCCCAGAGATCAGACAACTGTTCCTCCATCCCCTTTTCCGAGATATCAGACACCTGATGCGCCATCACGTGGTCCCAGAGAGGATACACCTGCTGCTCCATCTCCTTCTCCCAGATATCAGACAACTGCTGCTCCATCCCTTTCACCCAGAGATCGTACATTTTGTGCTCCATCCTCTTGTCCCAGAGATCAGACATCTGCTGCACCTTCCCTTTGTCCCAGAGATCAGACACCTGCTGCTCAATCACCATATCCCTGAGATCAGTCACCTGCTGCACCATCCTCTTGTCCCAGAGATCGGACACCTGCTGCTCCATCCCCTTGGCCCAAAGACCAGACACCTGCTGCTCTATCGTCGTCCCAGAGATCAGTCACCTGAGCTCCACCATCGTCCCAGAGATCAGACACCTGCTGCTCCATCCCCTTATCCCAGAGATCAGACACCTGCTGCTCCATTCGCTTGTCCCAGAGATTGGACACTGGCGGCTCCATCCCCTTCTCCCGGAGATCAGACACCTGGAGCAACGTCTCATTGCCCAAAGATCACACACCTGGCAATCCATCTCTTTATCCCGAGATCAGACACCTGCTGTTCCATCAACTTGTCCAAGAGATCAGACACCTACTGCTCCATCTCCATGTCACAGAGATCAGACACCTGCTCCTCCATCCCCTTGTCCGAGAGATCAGACACCTGCTGCTCCATCACCATGTCCCAGAGTGGATACATCTGCTGCTCCAACCCATTGTCCCAGAGATCAGACACCTGCTGCTCCATTTCCTTGCCCCAAAGGTCAGACAACTGCTGCTCCATCACCTTGTCCCAGAGAGGATACACCTGCTGCTCCAACCCGTTGTCTCAGTGATCAGACATCTGCTGCTCCATCTCCTTCTCCCAGATATCAGACAACTGCTGCTCCATCCCTTTTACCCAGAGATCGTACATTTTGTGCTCCATCCACTTGTCCCAGAGATCAGACACCTGCTGCACCTTCCCCTTCTCCAAGAGATCAGACTCCTGCTGCTCCATCTCCTTGTCCAAAGTATCAGACACCTGCTGCTCCATCATCTTCCCAGAGGTCAGACACCTGCTGCTCCATCATCTTCCCAGAGGTCAGACACCGGCTGCTCCATCACCTTGTCCCAGAGATCAGACACCTGAACTCCATCATCGCCCAGAGATCAGACACCAGCTGCTCCATCTCTTTGACCCAGAGATCAGACACCTGCTGCTCCATCCCCTTGTCCCAGAGATCAGACACCTGTTCCTCCATCCCCTTTTCCGAGAGATCAGACACCTGATGCTCCATCACGTGGTCCCAGAGAGGATACACCTGCTGTTCCATCTCCTTCTCCCAGACATCAGACAACTGCTGCTCCATCCCTTTGACCCAGTGATCGTACACCTTGTCCTCCATCCCCTTGTCCCGGAGATCGGACACCTGCTACACCATGCCCATGTCCCATAGATCAGACACCTGCTGCTCCATCCCCTTTCCCACAGATCAGACACCTGAGCTCCATCAGCGTCCCAGAGATCAGACAACTGCTGCTCCATCTCCTTGACCCAGAGGTCAGATACATGCTGCTCCCTGTCCATATCCCAGCGTTCAGACACCTGTTGCCCCATTCCCTTGTCCCAAAGATCAGACACTTGCTGCTCCATCTCCTTGTCCAAAGCATCAGACACCTGCTGCTCCATCATCCTCCCAGAGCTCAGACACCCGCTGCTCCATCCCCTTGTCCCAGAGATATACACCTGCATGTCCATCGTCTTGTGCCAGAGATGAGACACCTGCGCCTCCATCCCTTTAGCCCAGAGGCCAGGCACCTGCTGCTCCATCCCCCTTATCCCAGAGATGAGACTCCTGCTGCTCCATTCCCTTATCCCAGAGATCAGACACCTGCTGCTCCATCGACTTGTCCCAGATATCAGATACCTGCTGCTCCATCCCCTTATCCCAGAGTTCAGACAACTGCTGCGCCATCCCCTTGTCCCAGAGATCGGACAATGGCGGCTCCATCTCCTTGTCCCAGAGATCAGACACCTGCTGCTCCATCTTCTTGACCCAGAGATCAGACACCTGCTGCTCCATCCCCTTGTCCCAGAGATGAGACACCTGCTGGTCCATCGTCTTGTCCCAGAGATGAGACACCTGCGCATGCATTCCCTTAGCCCAGAGATCAGACACCTGCAGCTCCATCCCCTTATCCCAGAGATCAGACACCTCCTGCTCCATCCCCTTATCCCAGAGATCAGACACTTGTTGCTCCAGCCCCTTGGCCCAAAGAGCAGACACCTGCTGCTCCATCGTCATCCAGAGATCAGACACCTGCTGCTCCATCTCCTTGACCCAGAGTCCAGACACATGCTGCTCCCTCTCCTTTTCCCAAGAGATCAGACAACTGTTCCTCCATCCCCTTTTCCGAGATATCAGACACCTGATGCGCCATCACGTGGTCCCAGAGAGGATACACCTGCTGCTCCATCTCCTTCTCCCAGACATCAGACAACTCCTGCTCCATCCCTTTGACCCAGAGATCGTACACCTTGTCCTCCATCCCCTTGTCCCGGAGATCAGACACCTGCTACACCATGCCCATGTCCCAGAGATCAGACACCCTGCTGCTCCATCCCCTTGTCCCAGAGATAAGACACCTGCATGTCCATCGTCTTGTCCCGGAGATGAGACACCTGAGCCTCCATCCCTTTAGCCCAGAGGTCAGGCACCTGCTGCTCAATCCCCTTATCCAAGAGAATAGAATCCTGCTGCTCCATTCCCTTATCCCAGAGATCAGACACCTGCTGCTCCATCGACTTGTCCCAGATATAAGACACCTGCTGCTCCATCCCCTTATCCCAGAGATCAGGCACCTGCTGCTCTATCACCTTGCCCAGAGATCAGACACCTGCTGCGCCATCCCCTTGTCCCAGAGATCAGATACCCGAGCTCCATCGTCGTCCCAGAGATCAGACACCTGCTGCTCCATCTCCTTCACCCAGAGTTCAGACACATGCTGCTCCCTCTCGTTTTCCCAGAGATCAGACACTTGTTGCCACATTCCCTTGTTCCAGAGATGAGACACCTGATGCTCCATCTCTTGTCCAAAGGATCAGACACCTGCTGCTCCATTTCCTTGCCCCAAAGATCAGACACCTGCTGCTCCATCACCTGTCGCAGAGAGGATTAACCTGCTGCTCCAACCCGTTGTCTCAGAGATCAAACATCTGCTGCTCCATCTCCTTCTCCCAGATATCAGACAACTGCTGCTCCATCCCTTTCACCCAGAGATCGTACATTTTGTGCTCCATCCTCTTGTCCCAGAGATCAGACACCTGCTGCACCTTCGCCTTGTCCCAGAGAACAGACACCTGCTGCTCCATCCCCTTATGCAAGAAATCGGACACCTGCTGCACCATCCCCCTGTCCCAGAGGTCGAACTCCTGCTGCTCCATCCCCTTGGCCCAAAGACCAGACACCTGCTGCTCTACCACCTTGTCCCAGAGTGGATACACCTGCTGCTCCATCCCGTTGTCCCAGAGATCAGAAACCTCCTGCTCCATTTCCTTGTCCCAGAGATCAGACACCTGCTGCTCCATCCCCTTGTCCCAGATATCAGATACCGGCTGCTCCATCTTTTTGACCCAGAGTTCAGACACATGCTGCTCCCGTGCCTTCTCTCAGAGAGGCGACGCCTGCTGGTCCAACCCCTTGTCCCGGAGATCAGCCACCTGCTGCTCCAGATTCTTGCCGTAGAGATCAGACACCTGCTGCTCCATCCCCTTGACCAAGAGAACGGACACCTTGTGCTCCATCCTCTTGTCCCGGAGATCAGACACCTGCTACACCATCTCATTGTTCCAGAGATCAGACACCTGCTGCTCCATCCCCTTCTCCCAAAGATCAGACACCTGGAGTGCCGTCACATTGCCCAAAGATCACACACCTGGCACTCCATCCCTTTATCCCGAGATCAGACACCTGCTGCTCCATCGACTTGTCCAAGAGATCAGACACCTGCTGCTCCATCTCCATGTCACAGAGATCAGACACCTGTTCCTCCATCCCCTTGTCCGAGAGATCAGACACCTGCTGCTCCATCACCATGTCTCAGAGTGGATACACCTGCTGCTCCAACCCATTGTCCCAGAGATCAGACACCTGCTGCTCCATTTCCTTGCCCCAAAGACCAGACACCTGCTGCTCCATCACCTTGTCCCAGAGATCGGACTCCTGCTGCACCATCCCCCTGTCCCAGAGATCGGACTCCTGCTGCTCCATCCCCTTATCCCAGAGATCAGACACCTGCTGCTCCATTCGCTTGTCCCAGAGATTGGACACTGGCGGCTCCATCCCCTTCTCCCGGAGATCAGACACCTGGAGCAACGTCTCATTGCCCAAAGATCACACACCTGGCAATCCATCTCTTTATCCCGAGATCAGACACCTGCTGTTCCATCAACTTGTCCAAGAGATCAGACACCTACTGCTCCATCTCCATGTCACAGAGATCAGACACCTGCTCCTCCATCCCCTTGTCCGAGAGATCAGACACCTGCTGCTCCATCACCATGTCCCAGAGTGGATACATCTGCTGCTCCAACCCATTGTCCCAGAGATCAGACACCTGCTGCTCCATTTCCTTGCCCCAAAGGTCAGACAACTGCTGCTCCATCACCTTGTCCCAGAGAGTATACACCTGCTGCTCCAACCCGTTGTCTCAGTGATCAGACATCTGCTGCTCCATCTCCTTCTCCCAGATATCAGACAACTGCTGCTCCATCCCTTTTACCCAGAGATCGTACATTTTGTGCTCCATCCACTTGTCCCAGAGATCAGACACCTGCTGCACCTTCCCCTTCTCCAAGAGATCAGACTCCTGCTGCTCCATCTCCTTGTCCAAAGTATCAGACACCTGCTGCTCCATCATCTTCCCAGAGGTCAGACACCTGCTGCTCCATCATCTTCCCAGAGGTCAGACACCGGCTGCTCCATCACCTTGTCCCAGAGATCAGACACCTGAACTCCATCATCGCCCAGGGATCAGACACCAGCTGCTCCATCTCTTTGACCCAGAGATCAGACACCTGCTGCTCCATCCCCTTGTCCCAGAGATCAGACACCTGTTCCTCCATCCCCTTTTCCGAGAGATCAGACACCTGATGCTCCATCACGTGGTCCCAGAGAGGATACACCTGCTGTTCCATCTCCTTCTCCCAGACATCAGACAACTGCTGCCTCCATCCCTTTGACCCAGTGATCGTACACCTTGTCCTCCATCCCCTTGTCCCGGAGATCGGACACCTGCTACACCATGCCCATGTCCCATAGATCAGACACCTGCTGCTCCATCCCCTTTCCACAGATCAGACACCTGAGCTCCATCAGCGTCCCAGAGATCAGACAACTGCTGCTCCATCTCCTTGACCAGAGGTCAGATACATGCTGCTCCCTCTCCATATCCCAGCGTTCAGACACCTGTTGCCCCATTCCCTTGTCCCAAAGATCAGACACTTGCTGCTCCATCTCCTTGTCCAAAGCATCAGACACCTGCTGCTCCATCATCCTCCCAGAGCTCAGACACCCGCTGCTCCATCCCCTTGTCCCAGAGATATACACCTGCATGTCCATCGTCTTGTGCCAGAGATGAGACACCTGCGCCTCCATCCCTTTAGCCCAGAGGCCAGGCACCTGCTGCTCCATCCCCCTTATCCCAGAGATGAGACTCCTGCTGCTCCATTCCTTATCCAGAGATCAGACACCTGCTGCTCCATCGACTTGTCCCGATATCAGATACCTGCTGCTCCATCCCCCTTATCCCAGAGTTCAGACAACTGCTGCGCCATCCCCTTGTCCCAGAGATCGGACAATGCGGCTCCATCTCTTGTCCCAGAGATCAGACACCTGCTGCTCCATCTCCTTGACCCAGAGATCAGACACCTGCTGCTCCATCCCCTTGTCCCAGAGATGAGACACCTGCTGGTCCATCGTCTTGTCCCAGAGATGAGACACCTGCGCCTGCATTCCCTTAGCCCAGAGATCAGACACCTGCAGCTCCATCCCCTTATCCCAGAGATCAGACACCTCCTGCTCCATCCCCTTATCCCAGAGATCAGACACTTGTTGCTCCAGCCCCTTGGCCCAAAGAGCAGACACCTGCTGCTCCATCGTCATCCCAGAGATCAGACACCTGCTGCTCCATCTCCTTGACCCAGAGTCCAGACACATGCTGCTCCCTCTCCTTTTCCCAGAGATCAGACAACTGTTCCTCCATCCCCTTTTCCGAGATATCAGACACCTGATGCGCCATCACGTGGTCCCAGAGAGGATACACCTGCTGCTCCATCTCCTTCTCCCAGATATCAGACAACTGCTGCTCCATCCCTTTCACCCAGAGATCGTACATTTTGTGCTCCATCCTCTTGTCCCAGAGATCAGACATCTGCTGCACCTTCCCTTTGTCCAGAGATCAGACACCTGCTGCTCAATCACCATATCCCTGAGATCAGTCACCTGCTGCACCATCCTCTTGTCCCAGAGATCGGACACCTGCTGCTCCATCCCCTTGGCCCAAAGACCAGACACCTGCTGCTCTATCGTCGTCCCAGAGATCAGTCACCTGAGCTCCACCATCGTCCCAGAGATCAGACACCTGCTGCTCCATCCCCTTATCCCAGAGATCAGACACCTGCTGCTCCATTCGCTTGTCCCAGAGATTGGACACTGGCGGCTCCATCCCCTTCTCCCGGAGATCAGACACCTGGAGCAACGTCTCATTGCCCAAAGATCACACACCTGGCAATCCATCTCTTTATCCCGAGATCAGACACCTGCTGTTCCATCAACTTGTCCAAGAGATCAGACACCTACTGCTCCATCTCCATGTCACAGAGATCAGACACCTGCTCCTCCATCCCCTTGTCCGAGAGATCAGACACCTGCTGCTCCATCACCATGTCCCAGAGTGGATACATCTGCTGCTCCAACCCATTGTCCCAGAGATCAGACACCTGCTGCTCCATTTCCTTGCCCCAAAGGTCAGACAACTGCTGCTCCATCACCTTGTCCCAGAGAGGATACACCTGCTGCTCCAACCCGTTGTCTCAGTGATCAGACATCTGCTGCTCCATCTCCTTCTCCCAGATATCAGACAACTGCTGCTCCATCCCTTTTACCCAGAGATCGTACATTTTGTGCTCCATCCACTTGTCCCAGAGATCAGACACCTGCTGCACCTTCCCCTTCTCCAAGAGATCAGACTCCTGCTGCTCCATCTCCTTGTCCAAAGTATCAGACACCTGCTGCTCCATCATCTTCCCAGAGGTCAGACACCTGCTGCTCCATCATCTTCCCAGAGGTCAGACACCGGCTGCTCCATCACCTTGTCCCAGAGATCAGACACCTGAACTCCATCATCGCCCAGAGATCAGACACCAGCTGCTCCATCTCTTTGACCCAGAGATCAGACACCTGCTGCTCCATCCCCTTGTCCCAGAGATCAGACACCTGTTCCTCCATCCCCTTTTCCGAGAGATCAGACACCTGATGCTCCATCACGTGGTCCCAGAGAGGATACACCTGCTGTTCCATCTCCTTCTCCCAGACATCAGACAACTGCTGCTCCATCCCTTTGACCCAGTGATCGTACACCTTGTCCTCCATCCCCTTGTCCCGGAGATCGGACACCTGCTACACCATGCCCATGTCCCATAGATCAGACACCTGCTGCTCCATCCCCTTTCCCACAGATCAGACACCTGAGCTCCATCAGCGTCCCAGAGATCAGACAACTGCTGCTCCATCTCCTTGACCCAGAGGTCAGATACATGCTGCTCCCTGTCCATATCCCAGCGTTCAGACACCTGTTGCCCCATTCCCTTGTCCCAAAGATCAGACACTTGCTGCTCCATCTCCTTGTCCAAAGCATCAGACACCTGCTGCTCCATCATCCTCCCAGAGCTCAGACACCCGCTGCTCCATCCCCTTGTCCCAGAGATATACACCTGCATGTCCATCGTCTTGTGCCAGAGATGAGACACCTGCGCCTCCATCCCTTTAGCCCAGAGGCCAGGCACCTGCTGCTCCATCCCCCTTATCCCAGAGATGAGACTCCTGCTGCTCCATTCCCTTATCCCAGAGATCAGACACCTGCTGCTCCATCGACTTGTCCCAGATATCAGATACCTGCTGCTCCATCCCCTTATCCCAGAGTTCAGACAACTGCTGCGCCATCCCTTGTCCCAGAGATCGGACAATGGCGGCTCCATCTCCTTGTCCCAGAGATCAGACACCTGCTGCTCCATCTTCTTGACCCAGAGATCAGACACCTGCTGCTCATCCCCTTGTCCCAGAGATGAGACACCTGCTGGTCCATCGTCTTGTCCCAGAGATGAGACACCTGCGCATGCATTCCCTTAGCCCAGAGATCAGACACCTGCAGCTCCATCCCCTTATCCCAGAGATCAGACACCTCCTGCTCCATCCCCTTATCCCAGAGATCAGACACTTGTTGCTCCAGCCCCTTGGCCCAAAGAGCAGACACCTGCTGCTCCATCGTCATCCCAGAGATCAGACACCTGCTGCTCCATCTCCTTGACCCAGAGTCCAGACACATGCTGCTCCCTCTCCTTTTCCCAGAGATCAGACAACTGTTCCTCCATCCCCTTTTCCGAGATATCAGACACCTGATGCGCCATCACGTGGTCCCAGAGAGGATACACCTGCTGCTCCATCTCCTTCTCCCAGACATCAGACAACTCCTGCTCCATCCCTTTGACCCAGAGATCGTACACCTTGTCCTCCATCCCCTTGTCCCGGAGATCAGACACCTGCTACACCATGCCCATGTCCCAGAGATCAGACACCTGCTGCTCCATCCCCTTGTCCAGAGATAAGACACCTGCATGTCCATCGTCTTGTCCGGAGATGAGACACCTGCGCCTCCATCCCTTTAGCCCAGAGGTCAGGCACCTGCTGCTCAATCCCCTTATCCAAGAGAATAGAATCCTGCTGCTCCATTCCCTTATCCAGAGATCAGACACCTGCTGCTCCATCGACTTGTCCCAGATATAAGACACCTGCTGCTCCATCCCCTTATCCCAGAGATCAGGCACCTGCTGCTCTATCACCTTGCCCAGAGATCAGACACCTGCTGCGCCATCCCCTTGTCCCAGAGATCAGATACCCGAGCTCCATCGTCGTCCCAGAGATCAGACACCTGCTGCTCCATCTCCTTCACCCAGAGTTCAGACACATGCTGCTCCCTCTCGTTTTCCCAGAGATCAGACACTTGTTGCCACATTCCCTTGTTCCAGAGATGAGACACCTGATGCTCCATCTCTTGTCCAAAGGATCAGACACCTGCTGCTCCATTTCCTTGCCCCAAAGATCAGACACCTGCTGCTCCATCACCTTGTCGCAGAGAGGATTAACCTGCTGCTCCAACCCGTTGTCTCAGAGATCAAACATCTGCTGCTCCATCTCCTTCTCCCAGATATCAGACAACTGCTGCTCCATCCCTTTCACCCAGAGATCGTACATTTTGTGCTCCATCCTCTTGTCCCAGAGATCAGACACCTGCTGCACCTTCGCCTTGTCCCAGAGAACAGACACCTGCTGCTCCATCCCCTTATGCAAGAAATCGGACACCTGCTGCACCATCCCCCTGTCCCAGAGGTCGAACTCCTGCTGCTCCATCCCCTTGGCCCAAAGACCAGACACCTGCTGCTCTACCACCTTGTCCCAGAGTGGATACACCTGCTGCTCCATCCCGTTGTCCCAGAGATCAGAAACCTCCTGCTCCATTTCCTTGTCCCAGAGATCAGACACCTGCTGCTCCATCCCCTTGTCCCAGATATCAGATACCGGCTGCTCCATCTTTTTGACCCAGAGTTCAGACACATGCTGCTCCCGTGCCTTCTCTCAGAGAGGCGACGCCTGCTGGTCCAACCCCTTGTCCCGGAGATCAGCCACCTGCTGCTCCAGATTCTTGCCGTAGAGATCAGACACCTGCTGCTCCATCCCCTTG